>NW_009195861.1:0-62118 GCF_000690835.1 Fulmarus glacialis | reverse complement strand
GTAGGTTAAGCAGAGAAACCCTACAAAAGACAAAGCAGCCAGAAGTTTAAATTTGTATTTGTCTTCACATCAAAGCAGTAACAAAGTTTAAAATGTTTTGTTTTGCTACGAAAACAGGTAAATGGATTGATTTCTCTTCATGTGTTTTTTTGGCAGTGCTTGAGGACCAGTGTGTGATTGATTGTATTTCATCTATGTGCTCTAAAAGGCATTGCCTTATGTCTATGTATTCATCAATATAGCACAAATAATGCAGGAACCTCATCTTCTCCATGTGAGATGTAGTTAGAAAACAAGACAACGTGCTAGAACAAATAACCAAATCTACATTCCCAGATTCATGCAAGAGTGATTTATTTGTAGTCTTTCTGCAAATAATTCTTTAAAATACTTAACTACTTAAACTTTTGACCTTGGGCATTTTATTCACTGTATAGAAGTCCATATCAGCCCAGAAGATTATTTTTTGTTCAACAGCCTCTCGGGAAGTTGCTCAATTTGGTTTCTGTGTCAGGCATCTCTGAGTAAAATCATTACCCTTCATTGTGCAAATTAAGCTGTGACTCACACAGACAGAGTTTCCAACGTGATGGGGCTGCGCCCAGGCCGGGTAATTCATAGAGAGGGTTAAAAAAACAGAATCAAATGCTGGCTGTGAGTTAAAGAGAATAGGGGATAAGAGCTTAGGCTTAACCTATAGGGGGACCTAAGGAATAAAGCAAACCAGAGTCCAGTGTGGGGAAGAAAGGAGAAAAAGCAAAAAGGCTAAAAGAGATCAGGCCTAATGAGCCTTTCGAGGAAAATGGGAGACTGGAGCCTCAGAACGAAAGAGTGGCCCAGCAAAGCAAGGATAAAATGGATCAGCCACAATGTCACCAAATTGATCCAGAGTTCAAAAACCGTCAAATCACCGTATACAATAAAATAAATTAAAAAAAAAAGTTCAAACAGTGTCAGGCTCCTTAAAGCTCGCTTGCTGACATCAAACATAATAAGAAAAAGACCTGTTTGTAACATAATGTGACTCTTTTCTAAACAGAGCCTTTGAAATGGATGTGCTGGTCTGTCGTTTTCTGTTGTACAGTCCTCACATCATATACCTATAGGTCTGCAGAATTCTTATCCTATATGAAAAAGAGAAATAATCACGGAAGAATTAGAGAGATATATTTAGACTAGATGGTTTTTATCCTGCTGTGTTAAGGAGCCATGCTACCGTCTAGACTGATGGCTTGAGAAATGAGCCGGAGAGGGGAACAGAGGGAAATTCTGGAGTGCAAATTAAACCGAACAAACTCCGTGTACAAACCCACGGTAAATAGCTATAACAAATGCACGCTAAAGGAGCAGAAGGTATTAATTCCTATCAAGAGCATTTCTAATGTACCTATTACTCTAATGTGTAAGTGACAAACAAGACAAAGAAAATACCCCGTGTGTCAAAGCCCATACATCTCTTCATGACGTAAAGAGGTGGTGCTACACATATTTAGCAGGTTTTATTTAGCCACCTACGCACCTCTGACTTGGTAGACTTATTTTTGATAAGTGGTGCTTAAAAGTGTTGGTATGAAGCATAAGTAGCTAATGCAAATATGTTACCGACCCCTACCAGAGCTAGCAATTATGTAAATTTTCAAAGCCTTCATCTTTTATAATTAGATGTGGCTGGCTTAGAGTGAAGGACTTCCATTGCTGGCCAGCTCAGTCCTTATTCCAGTATTTCACCAGAAATTATATATTTGAAATCAGAGGAATGTTATATTCTTTAAAGTGATATAAGCTATAGCTTGGAATATTTGAAAGACCTTTAGTAATTAATTTCTTGTTTGCCATGCTTGAAAGATGAATAAAAGCATGGAAACCCTTCGTGAATAACATCTTGTAACTGATTATAATTAAGCGTACTTTCAGTTCCTCCTAAGTGTATGAAACGCTAATTATTTTTCACAAAATCCAAAAGTTTTCTTAGCTTGGATAAAGGAGAAAAGCACAGGTTTATGTACAAGAGAGATCTGCCTATACATAAATCCTAACAATCCTCCCTATTAAAAAGATGATTCCCCTACAGGTTAATTATGGCTGGACAGCTTCAGGGGCTGATCCAAAACCCACTGAAGCAAACAGAGGGATTACGCTGATTTCAGTTTGTTTTGGATCAGGCCCTAAAGGGCTCCTCAGGCACAGGAGTGAAAGCGCTGTGTATATCACCCTAATACACATTTCATTGCCATACAAGTGATGATTTTTCTTAAAACCTTGTGGCTAACGATAGCGTTAGGCTACGTCTGTGTCCTTGCATACATGTGTCTTTGCATATTTGTGGTTTGCTGCAAGAAACGGAGGCTCCAGTGGATCTGATGTTTTTTCCTGGTGGCCCTAAAGTACCTTGAAGTAAGTATTGATGCCAGCCCCGTTACAGGGACTGTGTGTACCTGAATGCCACCGATCATTTGACAAGCTGTTGGTAACACTATAGTGTTGGAGTACTCAACACCCTCTGGATATAGCCAGACCTGGGGGTCTGCCCGGGCTCGGAGCTGCCCCCCCAGGGCTGCACTCGCTCCCTCTGCTCGGCTGCCCACCCATGGGGTTAGGATGTATTTTGGGAGGCCAGAGCAATTCCCCTGAATTGGGCACTTGAATGACAGGGACAGAAGGGGGAAAAAACCTCTCTCTGATATTTCCACTGCTTTGCCCTTTTATCTAGTCATTATTGCCTCTGCAGTGTGAAATCCTGCCATTCAGGCTCAGTAGTGATTTACACCCATTTTGTAGTGGTTTAAATAACTCCCGCAGGTGCAAGACAGTGAAGAATCGGGCCACTGGGATGCACTAGCCACAAGGGTGTACTTACCGCCTCATATGGCAATGGGATTGTGAAGAACACCATAATGACTCTTCGCGTTCAATCCCAGCCGCACTTAAGTGTGTACGTGTACGAAACAGCTTTAGAAGAAGTGTGTAGCAAAGAGCCTGGAAAGCTAAGGAATAATTCAGGAAACTTCTCTAGGTTAATATGCTGAAACTTGCTAGATACATCCTCACAAAAAGAAAACACTTATTAGAAAACCTAAGTGAAATGCAGGGTGGATGTGGTATAAGGTTGTTCACCTCAGAGACTACAGTTAAGGTGAACTGGTACGTGCTTGTAGTCAGAGCAAAGCGTGCAGGCGTTGGCTCTGCGCATCCCTGAGAGCTGACGATGGAAATAAAGGGGGGGGGGGGGGGGGGAGGAATAAAATAAGGCTGAACACTCATCTTTTCTCCTAGCGTTAGGGGAGGATGCAATATATTAAATCCGAGGGGTGGTGCATGAGCAGTTATGACCTGAATAATTTTTGTTATATTCTAAGGCACCAGGATTATTTTCACTGTATTATGTGGCTCTGGTTTTCTAGACCAAAGGCACCTATGTCTGAGCAGGAACCTTCTCTGGTTTGCACTAACCTAACTACAGGTGAGGTAGTCTAAGGACTCCTTTATTCCATTGATGCATGTATTGCACTTGTCCTTTGGATAAAGGGAGGACGTTAGTTTCCTGCACTATCAGTCTAACACCTTACATGAATGGCAAATGTGATTAAAAATAAAACAATGTAACAAAATAAGAGGTGAGCCACAGCTACACACTCAAAAAGGGAAAAGATAGGATTAATAACCGATGCAGTGAGAGAGGTGAAGCATGCTCGCAGGGAGTAGAAGTAGCAAATGTTATAGGTGGTACTATATACTACGAATGAACATCAAAAGCCTCGGAGGCTGGGTTCAGAAGCTTATCAGAAGTTACCTTGGCCTATTTGATTGAGAATTCATGCTGGTAATTTCCAAAGATTGGATTTCCTTGTGAGATCTTTAGTAGTTTCTCATCTGGGTCAGATTAAAGGACAAGAAGAACAGCTCTGCTGGCACTACAGTATTTCTGCTTGCTAGCCTAGTTAAAACTAGGAAGTATACAGATATTAGAAACATATAGAAATAAAATACTCAAGCAAAGCCAGAATTTTTTTTCATGCTTTAGAACAGTGCTGTGTACAGTGTAATCACTTCAAGTACACAAAGAAAATCCAGACATAATCTTTTCTCTTTTTGCTGGTTCCTAAATGGGTCAGACAGAGGCTCCTTTTCATGGAAAGCTCCATGCCTTCAAAAGCACGTGGCCAAAATTAGGTACCAAAATTCATAATACCCAACTAAGGTCCCTGGGATTTTTATATTGTTTTTTAGTATCAAGGCACTCAGAATTCTCCCAGTAAAAGCTCAGCACCTTTGAAAACAAGAAAATTAGATGACTGGCTTTTAAATACATCAGATTTCAGGTGACTGGCAGGTGTGTGCCATTGATCTTTTTTCTGCTGTGCATTTTTGTTACAGAAAAGATACATATTTATCTGTATTAAATAGTGGTGAGCTCTCAGATCTTGCCCTCTAAACAGCCTCAAAGGACAATGATAAGAATTCAACTGACCAGTGACACATTGAAAGGAATTCTACAAATTCGGGCTTCTGATGTCAGCAGAATAATTTCGGCAAGAGGAATACTCACATTATCTGTCATTTCATTTAAAGTAAAAAAAAAAAAAAAATCTTTTGAGAACCCTTGAACTTGGCGATGACGCTTCCAGGGCAGTGGCGGCAGAGATGCGCCCTGCAGCAGCTAGTGGGCATTGACTAGCGAAGTGATGGAGGTACGATTTTTTTTTCCCGAGGCAGAGAAGTGCGGCTGCAGCGGAGCCAAAGCTCCGCCACCGGCCTCTCGCACAGGCGGGATGAAGTCGGTCTCGACACAAGATGGCACCAGGGACCAGCCTCTCAGGGAAGCCTTCCAAACCTTTAGCCTCATGGCCCGCAGCAAGCACAGGTGTTACAAATCTGTTGTTTTCTTTGAGTTACCAAAAATAGTTAGTGAGACATATTTTCAGATAAACAAAATTTCTGTATCGGCAATATCGCCAGCGCCGGTCGCACTTTCAAGCACACGCTGCTGAAAAGGGTTCCTTGTGTCGCAGCACGGCACTCTCTCCCATCGTCAAGAAATGCTCTCGGAGGAAGTCCTGCATGTTACAGCCTCTTTGAGCGCCAATGTGAGTGTCTTTCCTTTAGCTCTAAAATGGAAATCATTAAGGTATTATTCCCTTTCATTAACTCTCTTTTAACATCATTCAGCTTTTTGTGCCTAAAACTGAAGTTAGGATGTCTGATTTCCAACGCAGAGCTTGCAGCTGAATATCTGGGATGGCTGAAAGTGTATTCTGCTTAAATGTGTCCTGTAATGAAATGATCGTAATGCTGACAAATATGAGAATACACAACAGTGTATAATATGACCTTCCTATAAAAATAATTGCCCTTTCTATTAATGGCCTTTCAGAAATTAAATGAACTTAAAAAGGAAATCTGGACATTCTAGCATGAAAGGTACACATATTTTTTAGAAGCTCTGTTCATAATCATTCCTCTCAGTGGGACAAAAGTGTGCACCGGGAAAAAAATGGGCATGGTTCAACTTCTTACCTCTTAAAATTCATTTCAGAAATGGTATTAAAAATCCATAGTTACCCTAATGCACTTCTTCCATGTGAATAACTGTTGGAGTTGCCACACTGACAAAGGAATGTAAATGAGAAGGAAAGCAGTTTAAAAATGATCGCTTCGTTAGTACTCGGCTTGCAGTCTGGGGGTATTTGGGGCTCCCCGTTCAGCTCGCTGGCAGTATAACCTCTCTGAGCCAGGTTGCACACCCGGCGGTGAGTGTGCTGCAGGGCTGTGCGTTCTACAGCAATCACACAATTAAGTAGCAATGACTGGCAACACTATTGCTCAATTAGTCTCATACAGTATGTCAAGCTAGGAGATATTTCACAAATAGATCTTCCAGAGGTACTTGCCTCAGTGAATTCACTTTAGGACGAGGCAGCATAAAGACTTGTTTTTAACTGAAACGCGTTATCCCATAGCATCCTAATTTTTTTCTTGCGGCTAGAAGCAATTGGTCAAATTCTGTGAGTTACCCCAATAAAGACTGTAAAAGTCAGTACATTTGGACAGATAAGTCTGCGAGAAGCATTGAGCCCCGTCTCACAGTCAGTGTTTATAATAATCTGCAGACGTGGACCATGCAAGAAGGACTATCACCCTACTAGCACCTTGTCATGAATTGTCATTTGAAATGATAACATAATTGTGCGCATGTACCGTCATGAGGTGGCCTGAAGCCAGAGCCTGAAGCAGCCAGATGAGCTGTTAAAGGGAGGTGATGTCTTCCACGTCTGAGCAGGTGGAAACAAGATACACATCTCGCTCTCCCTAGCCCATAAACCTGCTACCGCTTCTCTAGGTGCCCCTTAGGGGTCAACACTCGGGACGAAAAAAGGCTTGGCTGTTCTGTCCTGAGTGTCAGACTGCTGGGAGATTAGAGGTTGCCACAATCTGAGCAGCCACAAGGCAAACAAATAAGCACAAAGCACTCGTGCAGATCTGCTGTTATTCCAAAGATGTCCTGCGGCAGCGACACAGAGCTGGGTCGGTGCAGTGACCCTTCACTGGGGCCAGGCTTCTCTGTGCCATAGTGTGCAGGCATACAGACCACTGTAGGTTCTCGCTGTAGCTCTTTATTTCAATATCTTTGATATCTTTTTCATTTATGCTCGAAATCTGGAGAGGTTGCGAGAACAGATTGGGAAACCAGCACAACTTTTTTAGCTGAAAAAGATGTGAGAGCTGACCCTTCCAATTTTCTGAGAAGGTATGGGAAGTACTTCCAGGACACTGTTTTCCTGTAAGAAGTCAGGAACCATTTCTCAGCCCTATCACTCACCTTCCTACCAGGGTGTTACAGCTTTGCCATAATACTTTACTGCTCTGGGCATGGTCCGCTACGGTAGACTCAAACGTTTGTCCTCCTGCCATCTGATGACCATCGCCTTTCATCCCCTCTGTCCTTGCTCCCATTTCCACTATATTTGCCCCATTTCCTAGGGCAGAAAGTGAATTCCTCTCTGTGAATGTCTCATCTAATCTGTGTGACTATGGGAAACAACACAAGTGCTCTGTGCCATGGTTTGTGGCCTGAGGACTAGCTGGGCAAGTTTTGAGCCATGCCCATCCTTGGCTGTGTGCTTGGCTTTACTTCTAGGTAGACCTGTCAGCACCACGGACGTGCACTGAAACTACATGTACCATTTTGCTGGATTTGGGACTTTTCAGTTCTAGGGAAGGGCTGGCCAGGACTGGTTGCTCCTTATTAAGAAAAATGAGACTTTGGAGAATTGTGAGAGACATGCTAGAGACCGCTAGTAGGAAGGCTGCAGTTAAGAGAAGGCTGTGCCAGAATATCACGGAAGTAGAGAAAGGGAAGACTTATCACAGAAAAAGAGGAAAAAGAAGGTAGAAATTAGCAGTTGAGAAGACACATTCAAGAAGAAAGAATACAGTGTTTATTACAGACAGTGAGAGGGAAAATTTAATCAGGATGGATTACTTGATGAGAGAACTTTAGATAAATATGGCATTTGGGAAAATTAATCAGATATTAAATTAAGAGATTGTATAATAGCAAATCAGGGCAAACATTCCCATTGTCAGGATTTCTGCTGAATAATTTCCTAATAGAGATTTTAAATATTCCTTCAGCACATATGTCTTCTAGCATGTAATTTCTACAATATAGAGTCAAACGGCATCTATTTCTGTAACGTCAGTAAATTATGCCTTTATACATTTGAAGACCCTTCAGTAATGTAACAGGACTGAGTTTAATCAGCAATAGGAGTCTGAACTCCAATTTGTTAACTTTGGTGAGACTAGCATTTCAGTTGTAATATGTTATTAACCTGCTTTCATGCATGTAATGTAAAAAAACATTCTATACTCAGGAAAAGAGAGGTGGTATAACTTGTTCATTGAACCCAGTTAAATCCTCCTCATTCATTCCTCACCCATTTTGCATGATCTATGCTCTGTATAGTAACAGGACAAATATAAAATCTGCACATACATGAAAGAGAATAATACCTAAGTGGAACCGTTTAAAGTAGGGAGCCAGCTCTATTTAAAATGCATTAATATTGATCTTGTGTGTTCACCAAATGACAGCGAAGTATGGTCCAGAGCACCTCATTTACCCATTTCCTTACTTTTACCGGTCTGGCCTAATGCTCTTTCTCAAAACAAAGCAACTGAATTTGGTCCCTGGTAAACAAACTCCTCTGAACTAATGGAATGGTAGTTCACAAACCAGTTATTGTTTACCCATTAGGCTTGACAGTCTTTACCAGTGTTATCTCATGCCTTCAGGTAGGAGCTAAAAATGGCCCGTGCCATATTAATAACTCTATACACTCTAATATTACACCTCAGATCCATAATAAATTAAATACATACGGGAGCCAGTGAAGTGATGGAAATATGCCAAAGTTCACTTGTGTTTTTGTCCTGAGTGGGGGTTTAAATCTATTTACAAGCCCAAAACAGACTGCATAACTCAGCCAAGCAGAGGGATCTACAGGTTGGCTGAGTCAGTAGCCAAGTAAGGGATGGTGGGTTTGTGTAATGTGTGTTTTTACACAATCGATTGAGCTCTGACGACTTGATTATCACTTTGACTTATAAACTGGACCCAAGGGAAAGTCACATGAGTTAGAGATAAATGCCACTACTCCCCCAAGACAGCATGCAGCAGCCCTGTCTAGCTGAGAGACTGTCCCAAAGGAGGTCAGAGTCCCTTGAAAAGCCCCTAGGAATATCTAAAAATACACTGCCTAAGAACACTTTTTTTGCACTAAAAAAATAGAGAATGACTTCTAGGTACAAGTACTCTTGTACCTAGTGGAACCCTGCAGCCCTGTTGTTTCCATGATTATGGCTGTGAGGAGATACATTTACCTTGGTAGAACTTATTCACAGCTCATCCGTTTAAATGGTTTTTTCATCTTCAGTTTTGCTCCCCACATTTCCTGACCACAGTGTTTGATCAGAGATTTACAGATAAATTAATACTACCAACAGCCATTCCGCTGCCAGCCTTGCTGTCATTAACTGGCGGCTACTTGTCAAGAGTTCAGGAGCAGGGACAACAGCATGGTGGGACAGAGGGAAAAATAAAGCCAATTCAGTGTTACCCCATTAAAGCTAAACATCTGAGGTTCTAACGTGGCGATAAGATGTGGGGAATGTCAAAGAGTGCGTGGCGTCGGTCTTTGTTAGAGAGATCTTTACATCAAACATTTGAAGGGTTTGCCCAAAGAGGTTGTTATAATTCACCTGAGCTTCCTCTTGCCTTGCCTCTCATTGACTGTGTGAAGAAGCCTGGGTGAGACGCAGAGGTGGAACAGACCCATGCAAGACCGTGCAATGCTGAATCCTACCAGAATATGGATGATCCTTACAATATCTTCTCAATTCTTTGTCCAGATTCAGAAATCAATTATCTCAAAATTATCTTTAGCCACCCAAAGCAGGTCATCTCCTTCTTTTGGTGTTTACCCAGTTTGTCTGATTGCAGTTGGTTACTTTAACCAGCCAGCCCACATTAACCAACCTGTTTTGCACACACCAGGTATGACCTCAGCCCCTCTAGGTTCAGACAGGAAGACCTAAAATGTCTTTAATCTTCACTTAACTCAGAAGAAAGCTTGAGCTCAGCTCCTAACATCTCCTCCTTTCACTGCTCCAGAACAATGCCTGAAAAGTTTGAGTTATTTCATGTAACTTAGAAATGTGAATGTGTTACGAGTCAGCTTTGAATATGGCCTCGATTCCAAAAGGTGTTATCATCAAATCAAAATTATTCACACATGTCAAGTTAACATTTTATTTTTATTCCTTACTCAATTTTTGGCAAGCTTACAGGAGCTGTCAGTGTTTCAGTATTTTGAGAAGAATATTTTAATAAAACAGTGATGTGCTGAAAGGGGTTCACAAGAACTCACTAGAGGCCCTTGTTAAAATTCTGCCACCCTTCAAAAAATTATTCCCTTGCCTCTCAAGGAGTTCACCCCCTCTCTGGATACTGCTAAATCATTTCTGCCAGGGATGAGTTTCATCCCTTGGGGCTCATAAAGATACTTCTGAAGAGCAAATTGTTTGCCTTTGAAATAGACCAGATTGCATGAAATAGCAGACACTTTAAAAATAAATTCCTGGGGTAGCAACACTTCCCCGCTCCCCCCGCCCAAGCATCCGATCCGATCTCCACCACCCGTACCTCTCATTGTGTTATACTATCAAGTACTCAAATCTATTTCTCAGGAACAAAGTATAAACAGTTCCAGCAAGTGCACTTAATATAACTTTTTTGCCAAGTGGCATTGCCTCCCTGCTAGGCTGTGGCTATAGGAAAGCACTTATATTTAAATGTAAAAAAACAAAAAAGCCAGGTTCTCCCTGCGAGCACACAGGGCTTGAATTTATTTCCGTTTAAAAGAGGGAATTTTTGTAGGACTCTGGTGTTAAAGTATTTCAACATATGACTGTAATAAAATAAAAGACATATTAGGTACAATGAAAAAATGCAGGACTTGAAATAAAAATGGGAATTCTGGTAATCTTGCCCAAACTGGTTAATTCTTTATTTCTATTGCTTATTTTGATGCGTTTGAAGGTCTAAATTGTGACTGTGTGGACCTAGATGAGGTTAGCCAGAAAAAGCTGATGTGCTAGTACCCAGGTATGCCAGAATTTCTTTTTAAATGCTGAATTGAGAGAAAATATCTGGGTTGAAGTCTTCTTTCTCCTGAGTGCGATCTTACTGATCACTGAAAAGCGGGGTCTTGTCTGTATAGGATATGCACGGTCTACATTTCATTATCATAAAAATTTGTTCTAAGATGATGTTCTTTGTTTTAAAACAGAAGTAAAACCTTGCCTATTTGATCCAAGTGTAAATTAATACTTTTGCATTTCATTAGCCAAAAGAAAACCTGGAAACTCTGAATGGCCCTTTTTCCTCATTGGCTTGTTAATTCTGGAACTCAAAAATGACTGTTTAAATGGGAATATTATTAACTCCTTTCACAGCAAAAATTTAAATGCCCCAGCTGACACATTGTCTAGCTTCGCTTGGATTGCTTCTGCCAATTCAATGTCTGTGGCAACTAAAAGGAGAATATAGACCACCATTTAAAATAAATGGGTCTTAATATAACAGCTAACAAGTACAGCAGCTATTCCACTGTTGTATTGTTTGTTTTCACATCTGAAAGTTTCATTAAAATCCCTCTCTTTTTTTTTTTTTAAAGTACTGTGAAAGTAAGCTTGCTGTTGACCTAAAGAGCTAAAATCCTGTTTAGTGGAATCTTGCTCCTGAGCAAGATTTAGGTTCACCAACTACTCGTGTTCACTGGTTCGCTGATGTTTGTCCTGCTTCTCGTGCCAGTTTTGGAAAATAGCCCCAATGTGCGCTAACGTGCCTTGTGTGATCTGTTGTCACCATGAGAAAAATGAACTGACCAAGCAACATGTTATTAGGGACTATTACTTAAAACCTGCCTCAGGAAAGCATTGGTTGCTTCTGAAGCTGTGATGTCATTATAGTTTTACTGGTTTCTTTGCAGAGAGTAAGGCATGACTATCAACATGTATCATTATTTGGACAGAGCATCACAAAGCCTAGGCTGTACTCCTGCTACTCATCCACTGAAAGACTTTGGGGAAGCTATTCAGCCTCCTTATATCTTGATTTCTCTCTCTCTTAAATAGAATAAGATATTTACCTTCTCTATGAAGTGTTCTCACGTGAGTTTTGATGAAAAGTGTTATAGGGAAGATAGTACTAATAATATTGCAATGGACTTGCAAGATGAAAAGTGGCTGAATATCCAGGAAAATGAACGTTCTCCTTAGTAGTTCACAGTCACAGTAGCTTTTGCTGACTGGCAAATGGCTAAAGCCTGGAATTTCTGGCTTATTCTAAAGATTTGAAATGTGTAATTACTCCCTTAGAAGAGTTAGAGTTGAAGGGAAATGTGTAATATATAAACACATATCAGAGGATGCAGCTTCATATGCAGTTTAGAGTAAGAGGAAAAAACTTTTCCTAAGGAAAGTAATTGAATGTGCTAACACCCATAAACCCATAGGTCATGTAATTCCATGGACCAAAACACTGAAAGATAATCTCTGGGGGTTTTGTACAAACCTTTATGGTTTTGTTGTTGTTAAGATAATCTTCAAAGCTATAGTTGAAAGCCTGTATCTAGCACTTCTTGTATATCCAAGTCTGCAGTTGTATCCAAAGCAGGATTCATAGGTGTGTGTACTGCCTTGCTGAAAAAAAGGAAAAAAAAAAGACATTTTTGTTATCCATTATGATGGCGTGTGATTGTTGCAGACAAATTTTTCAAGTACTACTTGCTATCTTCAATTAATCAAGAGTTGCACCGATTTTGCAATGGTAGCAGTAGAACTTGAAGCGTGAAAATTCTTCGTACAACATCCAACCAGACACCCAAAATCCTAGAAAAGCCCTGAAGTGCTGATTTCCTTGAATTTAAGTAGCTGGAAATATTTGCGGTGGTGTAATAATCTGACACAGAGTTTATCACTGAAAACAAGCACAGCATGTCACCCTGATGAGCAAACCATCCTTTCTGGGAGGAAGTGTAAAAGTAGAAGTCGGGAAGAGGAGAATGTGCAGATGTTGCAGACAGTCCTGGTATGAGAATCAAGGCAAGTCCTGACTGAGGATGTCTAAACATCCATTTAAACAGAATACTTAGTTATTCAAGCCAGAAGAAACTGCTGAGAAAAAGAACTGCCTGTGCCGAGGATCTCTATGGACCGTTCAGCTTGGTGGCAGTTACAGATAAAGAGATCCTTTTTTTGTTGTTTTGACAATACGTCTATTGAATTAGCTTTACCCTGACTTGCATTCTTCCTGGGACATATTAAACAGAACTGGTAAGCGTTAGATCTGTCCTCTGAGTCAGCAGAGTTTTTAAGGAAATTTGAAAGGTATCATTAATTTGGATTGCTTTGGAATCTGTTGTGCAAAATCCCTAAAATACAAAAAAGAGTATAAAAAATGTCAACATAAAAAATCAGTAATTAAACTTTCCCATTGAGAATTTCATAGACCAGCTGTCTAGGGTACAGCATTTGTTTTCACAGAACAGTTTGTTGTCAATACTAGCTGATTCAAAGTATGTATTTCTTCAAAATATAACTGTGTCTGCATTGAATTCTGCATATATATGTATATATTTTCTTCATTTGTGATCTGCAGAAATGTTGGGATGGGCTATAGTTGGTAAAAAATACATATGCTGCTGAGTGTAGAGTGGCAATGATTTATGTTGGTATGTAGTATAAGTGCTATGGAGATATGCATTACAATGTTAGATGAAGATTGTTACGCTGATGATGCAGACCATATATTTGCCAACTTTTCAGATGATGGAAAGACAGAGTATATTACCAGGACTCTAATAATGAATTTAGAGCCAGGTTTGTTCCTTTGATATCACATATCACATAGCAGTCTATGCACAGTCCCAGTCTGAAGACAGCTATGAGAGTTGTTACATGTATTTCATTACTGTGTAGACAATGTGTTCATGAAGCATCATTTTATATGAGCAAATTGAAGGAATTCATTTTGGTAAAAAAAGAGAGATATACATGAATAGATTTCTCTTTATATTTTAATTGTGGCTGTCCTGCATAAGGCTCTGTTGTCAGCATCCATTAGCACAGTGCCTCTACATCTCAGTGAGGGATTTATCGACTTCAGTTTGACTCTGCAGTCACAGTGGTTTAGGCATGAAGTAGCCGTAGGAAATTTAGAATCTTATACAACAATTGCCAAAAAAAGGAATTGACTCTAGTAGCCTTCAGCAGAGGCTGGTAAAATAGTTCCTTCCTGAAGCAGAGAAAGAACCTATAAGGAAAGTGTCAAATCATAACCAATTGTTTGTAAAGTATGGTCATCCAAGATTGCATAATGGAGTAATTTAGATATAAACAATTACTTTATAATTTAACTACAGCTTTAACTACAGTGCAAGTAGAGCATAGGACCTCTTACAGTGCAAGGAGAAAAGACTGAGATGCCACACTACACTGAGTCACAGCTAAAATACCCATCTTACTCTGCTGCATGGGGAAGGTCCTTAGGCAAAGATCATGTTTTCTTATCTGTACTGTGTGATGCTTTACTCTCTTCTGCTTTCTTTTTATGCCTTGAAACGCTTTCCTTTACGGGTTTAAAGTAATTGATTTCTTATAACTGCACGCTCTCTTTTACAACCACTACTTTTGTGAAATAGACTGTCAATTCTGGGGGAAAAAAGAAAAAAAAGAAAAAAAAAAAGAAATCTTGCAGTGCTATGGATTATGTTACTATTTAGGGCCCAACATTTCCAGTCATGCTTTCCAGTATTCCAAGAAGGGACTTTTTCCTGCCTCCATGCTTTGGCTGTGCTGACTGAAAGGGGGGCCAGGCATGGGCTCAAGCGCAGGACTGCTGGTTGCACTGCATCATTCCCAGCCCAGCTGTGGCCCATGCTGATTTAACTTTCCAAGACTGTGTCCAAGCAAGGTTTGAGGGACTTCATGTGTCAGAAAATCATTCCCAATAGGCAGCGTGGGGAAGACTCATCAGATTTGTCTCCCTGCTCTGTACACTGTCCTCCAGTCAGACAGACTAGACAGAGACAAGGAAACGTACAGCTATGAAGTTACCTTTCCATTAGCAACAGCTTGGTCAAGGAAAAGTCTTTTAAACACTGATGATACATACTCCTGTACAGCCATAATTAAGTACGGCTGAAGAAAGAAATGACTAATAGTCAGCAGGTAAAGAGATATTGCAAATGCAGCTGCAACTGACTTGGAGGCTGTGTTGGTGGGAGTACTCAGGAGTCAGGAACTGGAATCAGTGTTATTCAATATATTCACTAGTGACCTTGAGGATAAAATTAATTCCATACTGATTAAAAGTTTTAGACAACAGACCTGAGAGGACGTGTAAATAGGGAAGATGGTAAATTGAAAATCCAAAGGGATCTGAATGCTTTGAGGCACTGGGTGGGTCAAAAAGAGACTAAGATTATGTAAAGAAAAGCAAGATGATACATCAGAAGAAGAATTTGAAGTTCTTCATTGTTGTAAGCAACTGTTGTAAGCAACCCTGGCCGCACCAGCCATGTTTTATTAGCAGGGAAAAATAAAAAAGGAAGGAGTCACGGGTCCGGAGAGAAACCTGCAAGGAACTGGAGCACCGTTCCCATTTCATAATAAGGAATAGAGGCAATAGCACCAATTTCTCTTGTGATCCAAGTGTCCAAATGAATTGAACCATCAAAGGTTATACTGAATAAGTGTTAAGCAGAATATGGTTTGAAAGAAATTAGTGTCTTGTAATAACTGTAAGGATAAAAGAGTCTAAAATATCCAACTATATATAATATCTATGAAATTAAGTTGCATAATGTAATGACATGTTATGCTACCATTAACACATTATAACTATGTAATTTGGAAGGCTAATTTTTTTTTTGTAAAACCACTTAACTACATAAAATTGAAAATAATGATTATTGTAACTACTTCCATTTTTTGTCTTTAGAAGTTCAAAATTAAATATGCCATATACAGTTATTTTATGGTGATGTGTAATTTTATGAAATGGTCGTATAACATGTACAGTAATTATTGACATAAAAATCCTAAATACATAAATCATCGTGTATAAAATCTGTTATAACACATTAACTTTACCAGCAGCCAAGGTAAGTCACTCAGCATCTCATTGACTTAACACCCAGACTTGACCAAGGGATCCAGATAAGATGACAGGAAATTGCAAATCTCAGCTAAGATATATAATAATCATATCAAGGCAGCCGTGGATCTGAAACTTCTCCATTCTGTTATCTTTTGACTTTCTAGTACCTATTTATTTCAAATTTTTGAAGACCAACATGGAAAACAGTAAAACCTGGCAGGTCACTCAGATGGCCCTCTTAGTCTAGTTGTAAATGTCTCTTGCGTTTGGGTTCCCATCAGTTCTTTGGAGACTATTCAACTGCCTAATTCAGCTCATTTTCAGGAAATTTTTTTTCTGTTATTCAGTCTAATTTTTTCTCTCTCTCTCTTGCTAATATGCTTTAAAAATTTAGACTGTTATCATTCTCCCCATATGTCTTACTTATGACTGTGTGAAATTATATGTATACATGTCTTCCAGCCTCATAACCATTTCTATTAGTCTTCTCGGAACTCTCTGTAAATTGTTGCTATCAATTAGAGAGGTCTTCTGCTCTGAGTCATAAATCCATATATATTTCGGCTACTTTGGGGAAACCAACCTTTCCTGCTAATGAATCAAAGTTATTAAAAGGAATATTTATTTCATGTCAGGATTATGTGAGAGGGAAAAATCAGTTGTCAAACTACCAGCAAAAGTGTGAGCTCATGATAAATTAGAGCTGATCAAAAAATGTCAATTCTCACATTTTTAAATTTGCCTTCATTCTGAAGAAGTATGAGATTTTTTTAAAAATCTTGCATGTAGTTAAAAAATTACAAAGACAAAAGAAATATTTTGAAAGGTAATCTGTGCTAATAACATACTCTGTTCTGAGTTTGTAATGTTATTGTGTTTTTATATTTAAATAAATCAAACAATAAAAAAGATTTGCAACAATATAATTATAAACTTTTTTAGTTTATTGACACACTTTGAATTTTTTCATTTGAAATTCTGACAAACCTGTGCATTCACAGGGAAAAATGTTTCACAGAAATTTTTTGATCAACTAATTTTTGAGGAGATAGAGCTAGAAAAGCTACATTCTCTCACATATCTCCTTCATTGCACAGACTGAAACGTGATCGGCAGTTTCAAAGCACTTGTAATTCTATTATACTGTATCCTCAGAGAACAGAGCTGATGCACTAATGGGCACAGAGGATTTTACAGAAAAATACAGAAAGAGAGTTTATGTGAATCATCTCATGTGCAAGCTTTACAATCTCACAAGAGGGGTAGATTTTACATGTTCTTTGTAACCTAATGTTCCTAGGAAATGTAATGAGTTGCATTAGATATGGGCAACTTTGTTCATCCTGGGAGTCTGGAAGAACAGAGAAGGACAGAAGAAGAGCAGAGGAGTAGGAATATCCTTCCCTTCTCTGGAGCTTCTCCTGAAGGTGTGTGTTGCCAGAAGCTGTCTTCTGCTGCCGCCTTACAATGCCAGAAACCCTCCAGAGTAGACATCTCACAGGATGGGGGAGACGTGGACAATGTAACCCATACTCCATGGTTGAGTAGGTGGTGATAAAACGACAATAGGCCTTCTGCAGGTATCCTATAGTGGGAATTGCCTGGAAGGATGGAAAATGAAGGGATTTGTGTATCCAATTTCCTTTGCCTACCCGATTTCTTTCCACTGACTTATTCTGGTCTGTGAGCTGTACCCAACCACACAGCAGATCTGTCTCAGCCTCATCCACTTTGCATTGCTGAATGATACAACAGTATTAAAGAGTTCCCCAACAAGGGTGAGTGATGGCCCAAAGCCACCATAACCAGCTCAGTGTAACAAGGTCGCTGTTTCCCACTGGTCTAAGAAGAGTCTGCGGTATGGTGGAAACATGAAGGATGAGAGTGCCGTGCTGCAAGATTTCTTTAGCATCCAGAGAGTGTTTACAGAAGCACTGGTGAGCCCAGCATTCCCTGCTAGCAGCTGGTTATTTGCTGCTCATGAGCCTCCATCAGTGGATTCTTCTTCCATAAATCTGGTCACTCTCTCCAGCATATTTAGAGGATCCTTAGATTGCTTTAGCAGGCACCATTTACCTGTTTACTGAGGCCAAGTATCAAGAGAATAGTGAAGTATTTATATGAGATCTTTCATTAAATGCAGTGCAGGTATTCAGAAAAATCTGGCCCAAGCAGTTTTACTAGCATTCTCAAACTTTTATACACCTGAATAATTTATTTCATCGTGCACGAACTTTACTCCCAACATTTATTTTCTCAAGATTGTATATCGAACATGCCCCTGTAAATTCAGCTGAAATGATGGAAATCAGGCCATTTTTTTACACTGTTAAGTACTCTTTTCAACAAAGAAGTAGCAAGTATTTAAAAATCTTCTAAGAATGGAAAGCCAAGGTGTTAGCTAAAAAAAATTAAATATTGTAAAAATGTTGACAGAAGTTATTGAATTGAAAATTAATGCCGCCACTCAGAATGACTAGCTTACAAGTGTGGAGGTGACAGTGTGCTAATAGTATTCACCGGTATTTTAATACTAGACTTCATGAGTATTAGTCCTGGACATCGCTGGCTTGTTTTTTTTTCCCGATGCAGTGCGCACACACAAGTCCTATTAATGTCAGTGAGAATTAGCATCAAGAGGAGACTATAGATCCCTAAGATATTTTTTCATAATGTTGAAGACTTAGTTGAAGAAACTATGGGAGATCAATAATGCACTGAGGACACATTTTCTTCCTAACTGTGACATACCACATGTTTTTTAATGTCAAAACTCAGGTAGGAAACAGAGGCAACAAGAATTGGAAATAGCAAATTTTTTGGCTGGCTTATTTGAACTGAATAGCTTTTTCCAATGACAATGATGTGGAGCATAATGCAAGTAATTATTACTGATTCCTGTTACTACATTTTTATGTTTCTTTCAGAGTAAATGTGACATCCTACTGCTAACTGGCAATGTTATCTAGTGTCTGTTCTGCAAGCCTGTCTCTTTGGCTTACAAAATATTAACTGGCAGGGTAACCTCAAGAAAAGCCCAAAGGGAGCTAGGTATCGTCATGATACGTTATGTGAACAGCTTGGAGTTGAAAGATATCCTGCAGTAACTATTCCATTTATAGACAATTTCTGCAAACAGAGTTAAGTAAATGTTTTATACGAGTATCCTGCTGGCTTTTGACTGTAGATAAAGATGTCGAGCGTGGCGCCTTTGAAATATGGGCTCTAATTTATGCAATTTGCACTATTTTTAGTGCCAGACAGCTGTTATATCTGATTTTTTTTCTCTTCAAATAAAGGACATTTGGGATTTTTTTTAGAAGTTATTAATATTGGTTTACCGTTTTTTGTAATATCAAGCTCAGGATGCATGATTACGTTTAAAGAGGAATAAGTTTGAAATTCGGGAGAGCTATAATGTGCTATAAAGGCACTGTTTTCCTTAAATCAAGTTAAAGGATAATTATGGGGGGAAAACCTGTTTTTGCAACTTGCTACTTTCTTCCAAAGAGAGTGAGAGTTGCTATTGAGAGTAAGGTCAATGCAAAAAAAAAAAGAAAAAAGAAAAAAAAAGAAAAAAAAAGTGAAGAAAATCAATAAATACCTAAATTATTTAAGGACAAAATACAACGGGGTGTCTTACTGTCACGCACCATACCCTCCATCGGCGAGCAGACAGGTGGATTGTCTATAGCCAGTGCTGGGCTGGACACTCTCTCCAGCATGCTCATTAGTAGCTCCGCGCCTAGGCTCCCTGTTAGTAGAAAGGCAGGGATCACAGCAGGGAAGTTAGATCTCTTTTTTTTTGCTCTATCTTAGCAAAGCTTTGCAAAGCCTTTTCTGGCAGCTCATTAGTAGGTGCACTGATGCATAAGAGAAAGTCATTAGAAGTGTTTTTCAACATTGGCTTTTGATCAGGTGACTAGTAGCTTCGTAGAGACATTTACTTACATTGTTTTCTATAAGAGATTCTGTTGCTATATTGAGAATGACATACATATAAGATGTGGAAAACTAGCTTGACCTTTCTACGACAAAAGAAAAAAAGCTCCATTAGTTCCCCGAATCTTGTCTTTATATTGTCAACTATGACGTAATAGAAGCACAGAGTACTCCCTCTTTTAGCTTTAATAATCTATGCCAAGTTCAACTATATCATTTGATTTAAGGTTATGACAAGAAGCACACCAGTGCACAAGAATACAGCTGGCATGCCTTAAGCTTTATGAGTTACTTTTAACGATAAGCATTAGCTACTTTCTTTCTCCATGCAGACTGGCATTTTTAGCATTTTAAGACTAAATCTATCTATAGGGCAAAGTGAAACACACAGTAAAATTTTATTGGATCAGATAGGGCGGACTGCTTAAGTGCCCTGAGTATTATCTCCACTGGAAAGATTCCCTGGTGCATGGGAGTATTTTTGCTAAACCCTGAGAAAACTATGCAAGTTTAATTGGAAATGGCTCTAACACAAACTATACCTAACATCTTATTTTTTTTAAACCTGCATAAATAGGCTGTGGAAAATGAACTTGTGCACACAAGCCAAAGAAGTGTGGTGTAAAAGTTATGCTTCGATAATGAACATGCTTCTTTTGTTATTGCCTTTTTCCAGACACTTGATTTTTATGTAAGATTTCACATGCCAGTGTGGCAATACTTCTCTAACCCAAAATGCCTGTGATGACTGTCTAATGCCTTTGCTCCCCAGAAAAATGTCATGTTAAGCACATGTGATGACGTGCAACCAAAACAAGAGGAGGTAAAGCTGCTTTTGTAAAAGTTTACTGAAACAAAATGCATCAGCTTAATCAGGCCTGCTTCTGGCTATGTGCGAACATGACATGCCAATTACATAAAATTCCAGCTCAGCTAAGACTCCTGCTGACTAATTCAGTGTTGATTGTTTTCCGCTACATGGCTTTGAGTGCTTGTTAAGGCTAAAAAAAAAAGGGAGAGGGGCAACAATTGTAGGAATTCTTTGCTTCCATCAAACTGTCTTATGATTGCCAGCAATTAGTTAAGCTCCTTGGCAGTAAAATGACAAGATGGGACTTGACCAAATACAATGTGTGGAGCACATAGGCATCTGCCCCAGCTGAAAGACATTACAATGTTTGTTAACCTTAAGGGTCATTCCTGATTCACTTCTGCAGACAGAAAACAAGATTTATATAACACAGATCAATACAGCCCTAAGACTTTCGCCATTGAGGATGCTAGATTGAGGCACTTCTCTTTATCAGTTTACCATGACACTAATGTATTTTGCCTGTTTTGCCTGGGCAGTGATGAATCTGTTGGCAAGAGAAAACAAATAAGTTCTGTTGTTGAGAGACATGTTGTCTATGATTTGTCTCAGCAGACATGCCAACTTGCTGGCCAATTCATTTCCTATTTAATTTAAGTGGCATATCTGTCTTCCCCTTTCTGGTATGTCTTTTGTCTGCTGCGCACCCATACTGGCACGGCGAGAGGCGCTTGCAGTAGATCTTTTCAGGTAAGACTGATACAACCAAGGCTGAAGCAAAGTCAAGAATCAGAATCCCTGATTTTTAATAAGGGATTTTTCGTAACTAGTTCTTTTCTCCCTATTTGCAGTCCGAGACAATCACTTTTATCATCTATTTCAGACAGATTGTAGCGATTTGTTTTGCATACTCATAACCCAATGCCCTTTGAAAATATGCCCTGTAATGTGCTGTACTGATGTGTGGTTTACGATGCAGCAAAAGTTAACAGTATTTTTCTATTTGTGAGAGCAACTTTTTAAAATTTTTTTTTGCGTGGAAGATAAAATGTGCATTTAGAGGCCAGTCTAACCTTTGATGGGCAGAGAGAAGCTGGGCGCTTAAGGACTGCAAAATGAGGCCCGTTGGTAGTGAGAACAAATGTTATTTACACCAAAAAGTCCTTTCTCTTGCTTCAGGATGAAAAATGCAATTCTGAAGCTGTTATTTCCTGTCTGTCCCAGGTTTGCCATTCTTTCATTAAAGCAATTAGTTATACAGGCAGCTCATAGTTTCTGGAAATAAGACAATATGTAAATTTTATATAAAAAGAATGTGTCTTCTTATAAAACCTACTAAAGCAAATATATGTTGAATGAGCATTTCCCCAAAGAGGCCCTGCATCTGGTGAGGTGGGAGCTTGTATCGGAGAGAGCCTTCTCAGCTGAATCCCCTTCAGCCCTGGAATTTTCTTACCCAGTTTGTTAACCTCTAGGGCAGGGTGCAGAGCTCACGTGCTCATTCAGGGCCAGATCCTGCCACTCTTATTTATTTTGAGTGGTAGCATACTCCAAAAGCAGTTAGATCAACTCCAATGGGACCATATGGTTCTACTCAATGCAAGGAACGGTGGCAGAATCAGGGCCTTGGGCTTTTTCCAAAAATGCATTAGAGGTAACAGATAGGCATTTTGTTTTGAGAACAATAATCTTCTTATAACTCCGTCCTTGTTATTGCTGTGATAATAGATTTTAGTATTCTGCATTCCACGGGCAACATGACCTTTTTTGATTCGGGAGACTATGGCTGTGGGCACAAGTTATCATAAATTGAATTATAAAATAAATGGGATATTTGAAGTGCTAAAAGAGAGAGGGACAGGAAAGGTAATAATCAAATGGTTCAATTCTGAAAACTTTTGCTATCGGGTTTAATACACACTACCAAGTACAGCCTTATCTACATCAGCACGTCCATCTACCACTGCACTACTGCAAGTTTGTAGTTTCTACAGGACCGTACCCTAAATTAAGAAACAGCTTACCGAAGATTGGAAAGCAGCATAACGTAAAACGATCAAACAGTACCACCATTTAGCGAGGACAGAATTCAAGCAGTGGAACAGTTAACATAAACCACACTTCTCAAATGTGCCAGCTAAATCTCTGTGGCAGAACACATTAATTATAGCAGTCAGTTTACCTTTATCCTTCACAACATTTCTGATTAAAATTTCACACATTACAATGATATGTGTCTTTTCTACAAGCTATGAAATTTACTCAATGTCAATAAGTTCTTATTTTGTTATTGAAAGAGTTGATGTATGTATAAAAAAAAATTGACTTTTGATCTCTGACAGAGAAATCAAAAACTTAACTTCTGTTTTGGATATAGTCATGCTACCTGCATGTATTATGTGCCTCTGCAAAGCAATCATTAGCAGCGCTGGATAAAAAGGAATAAAAAAAATCTCTAACTTTGCTGCCAATAGAGGGTATGTGGTTTCAAATTTTATATTTGCTAAGCTTAATTAAGCCATAGATTATGTTTTGAAAGGTATGTTCAATTAACTGAATCCCTCATGAGGAATTATATACAGGAAGAGATAATCACAACATTTATCTGGTTTACAAATGTATATGCTTAGGTTAAAAATGTTCTGGATTTTTATTCCATAGAGATATAAAGATTGATAGAAAAATAATGTAAACCAATAATTGCAAATACTTACACATTAATGTGTATAAAAATTTCCAATTATATTCATTATTAAACATATAAAACTATTTTTATTGGTAGATAATTACTGATGAAAATATCTTATTTAAAATTTTATTTGCGTCTTATTCAGGATTTCATATTTTAAATAAAGTTGCATGTTTACAACATGGAGATCCAGCGAGGCACGTAAAGTATCTAAATCACCCTGCAGACATGTACCCCTGTGGAAAGAGAATGAGCAGAGTGTAGGCCCAGCATAAACCTTTATAACTAAAGCATAAGCAGGGCTTGAATTTTGTTCATGTGTATTCTCCAAGCCAGCTGGATAAACCTAAAAATACATTAAGCCAATCTAAAGGCAAATACATGCTGTAGTATACTGGTAATCTCCTGCATCATCATGTACTCGTTGAAAATGAGTGTGTGATTCCCTTTAATAAGGGAAGTGAAAATAGAAAGCTTGACAAGGGAGCAAAATCATGTACTGTCAAAACAAGTGTCTGGACTTTGCCTACACACATATTTTTTGCTAATATCCTTACTTCCAAAGTGACACTTATTTGGTAGGGCAGCACCACTCTTCCCAGACAATGCATTGACTATTTTGATTTCACTGAGAATAGTTTTGACTGCGAACGTTTTCTTTTACGTAGAACATTGTTCATTGACATAAATGGAATCTGATAGCCAAGGCAGGCTCTCCGCTTGGCAACAGGCCACTGGCTTGATTGTTGGAAGGATATAACAAAACTTTACAGGAGTAGACCATAGAGAGAAGAGAAATTCCGCCTCTGTCAATGGCACCACCGAGGAGTGACTCTGAGTGCCCACGTCGGGCACGTCCCTCCCTCGCTGGCTGTCTGGGGAGCAGTGGGAAACACTGCTCGGCTCGGCTTGAGCTCCTCTCTGGAGGACACCTCGAGAGAAGTGATAGCTCTTCTGACACAGGGCTCAGGAAACGGCACGGACACTGCTAAAGGGGAAGAAGACACCTACCATCAGAAGCTTAAAAATGCAGATTGAGGAACCCTCTCAGTACACGGAGGTTTCAGGTTTTAGTGCCTTATTGGGATGAAAGTGTCTAAGAACACATATGAACATATTTCAGTATGAATGTCTACATTACTGCATTATAGACAAGGCTGAACCTGGACAACTGTCTAGCCTAGTGCTGTACCTGGGCCACTGTATAATACAAAATTTAGGAGTTACAGGGCAAAAGAAGTAACATAGAACAAACCCCAGTTCCTAACATTGTGTAAAGGCAGCTTGGGGATGCAAAAAGATCGTGTTCTGCTCAGGGACTGATGATTACATTTTCCGTGGAGTTTCATGGTCTGCAAAGTGAGGAAATAAAGGCTGAACCTTTGCCAGAACAGCTGGAGGATGCCCTGGTCTAGTAATTACCAATATAGTGACTTCATTTCAGTCTCATGGGCAGTCAGAGTGTTATTCCAGCTGATAAATAAGCAAGGTAACTCTTATTCTTGCTGAAAAGTAAATGTTATTGTCCCTCTTCTACTGTTGTCTGCACTCACTGATTGCTTCCAAGAAAATGCACAGGTTTTTGAAAGTGCTTTAAGACTTTTTCATTTATAATGATCTGAAGGGGGCCAATGGGATGAACTTTCTTGTTCAAAGTTTTCTTACATAAAAATAATCTAGATACAGCTCTTCATTCAGATCTTTTGGGAATAATGTGTCCAAAGTAAACACCCAAAAGGCCTCCCTTCTACTAAGTTCACAATCTCTATAATCCTCTCTCCATAAAGCACTGTTTTGCTAAATGCTTATAAGTTTCAGATGAGAAATTTCACACTGCAAAATAATAAAAAGTTTAGCTATAGGGCAATCTCTGTCTCTCCGTCTGATCAAGCTCAACCAGTTGAATGAGTTGTTTTTAAGTTCTAGTAGATTAACCAATGCATGTTAAAACCTGTGCTTATGTCAACCTATAAATAACAGTACTAGAGAAAGAATTAATGAAACTTGGTTGTATCGGCCCACAAAAGCAAGATGAGCACTTCTTTTTGGTCTCTTCACAATAGGAAAGGATTTTCTGATAGGAAACTGAAGTCATAGCATCATAACTCTGCCCAGTGATTGTTGTCATAATATGTAAGAGCGCACTCCATGAAGAGATCAAAATTTCATACAAAAAGATTGGTATTTTGTTATGATAATACTTTTTCCACAATAAGTGTCTCGATACTTTCCCAAAACTGACCCTGTGAGTCTTGCACAAGTTGGAGATAGGCTGAACTAATTTGGAAGAGGAATATACAATTTCATTTCCCAGCAAGTACTACTCTTCCCAAATTACTCAAGTGCGTTCCGTAACCCATTGCAAAAATAGTTATGAGCATTAACTGCTATTCTGCACAGCATGACACCATTCAAGCTTTCAATACCTATTTATACTTAGCAACAATCTATACATTTTCAAGTTACAAACCACACTGGTCAGTTTTTTTTAAATATTCATAGTCTTTATGAACATATAAAACTCTGAGTGAACATTTGGAGTTCCAATGTAACAGGCTGTTTTGGTGGCTTCCCCTCTTGCCTCCCTCCAGGGAGAATCCCCCTTCCCGAGACCTCCGGCACCACCGGAGCCTCCGCCACGTACCAGGGAGCTGCAGCGCAACTCAAAACTGGACCCACTAGGTTCATGTTTCAAATACCATTTATATTTACCTCGTCTTAGAATGCATGTGTTTGTTTTTACAAGTAGAAAAGATAATCATGAAATAGAGGTGTGAAAATTTAGATAGCAGCTAATTAGTTTTAGTAAGATTGTTACAGAGTATAATGGATTTTCAGCTTTCTCTATTCTTTATCCTCTGACTTAAGGCAATTATTTAACAGTGCTGGTGGAACAAGTTATTGTTCATAATTTCACAACATAGACTGCATGCTTAAGCCCACACCAATTAATTGCATTTATATGAAAATGTTTATTCAATTTCAATTGGATTGAGCTATATTGTGGCCAGTATTGAAGCAACTTAAATAGCGGCTTCTCAGTTTCATTGTTTTATTACAAACAGGGTATACGTTGCTGTATATTTCCCCACTTCCTACAAAAAAGGAAAACATGCCTCTTGCTCCAGATGATAACTTATAATCAACTCACAAGGCCAGGCTGATTTGGTTTAACGTGGGTGATGCTGGAGGGGAATGTGGAAGCAATATTCAGTACCCTCCACACTGGGTTAAGCTGGAGAATGGAGGAACAGCCCCTGAAATCTCCATCTCGCTGATAAATGACTCTTACTCCAGCTCAGTGGCTACAGCTGCAGCAATGTCCCTTTTCTTATTTATGCTGATCGGTGGATCTACGTAAAGTCTCCTGCCCCAGGGCCTCCTTGTGTCGCTCCCACCTTCTGCCTCCCAGCATAGGGTCGCTCTGGCAATGGTACCTAAAGCGTACTGGCAGCAACTGCCTAAATGTTATAAGGAAAACCTTATTCTAGTCTGGGAAAACCCTGTGCAGGAAGGAAGTTTCTGCAGATCTAATATGCAGGTTTTTTGGGATTAGGTGCCAGGGTGGATCATGGCATAGTGAGTAATAGGAGTCCAATTTGAAAGTGTTTATCTCCAAAGAATAATATTCCCTAACACAGTTGTGTGTTCTGCAAAACTGTTTTTTACTCTCCATTTGAATTTGAAATATTGTATTGGAATATTCCAAATATTATGGTATTGTACTACCCTTCTTCAGCTAGTAAAAAAATCAAGATGCACCTTTCTTAACTCTTGCTTGAAGCTCTCACTTTTATGGGAAGGAGATCTATTGCAATCTGTTATGCTGATTAAATTTACTGTCAAGGCTACTAAAAGGCACAATTGTTTATTTGTTTGTTCTTTTAGTGTAAACATCGACTGGGTTGTTAGCTCTGTTTCTTATTAAGGTTTCCCAGCAAGTCTCTTTCTAAAACTCTCTTTCCCAACTGTTTGCCAAATTTGAACCATCTGAGGTGCATTTTGCTATGACAACATCTCAGAAGATTCAGATGTTCCAAGAATATGGTTAGTTTAAAAAAAAAAAAAAAAAAAAGAATAAAAATGCTGGTGAAATCTGGTAAATTCCTTTCCTAGCATACCCAGTGGCCTTGGATTTTAGAAAAGCAACTTGCAATTTGGCAGGGAAGCGGCCTTTCCTATCCCCATGAAAATCTGGCTGTGCTATAAGCTTTACAGAGTTGCAGTTGCACATGATGAGAGACTTCTTCCATTTTAGCTGCTAGAAGTCCTGGAGGGTCCGGTCACATTGCTCACACTTTCTGCACATGACCAGATCCCGCCCAGGCGGTCTGTGCAGCCTGCCCAGCCCAGGGCTGTCGGAGCGGAGCTGGATCCTCCCCGGGAAGGCAGTTCCCAGCGTGGGGAGTCGGGCTGGGGGCGCAGGAGCTGACAGCAACGAGCCTGTCAACGCTGTGTTCACACACCATGACGTGCATTGCCGAGTGGAGGAAGCTATCTAATTAAAATTCAAAGGTAACAAAGCCAAACCAGAGAACAAAATAAAGTATGAGACTGGGACAAGGGATCTGGTGAAACTGGGCAAGGAAATTATGTTCGCTGTTGGTGATTTAGGTTTAATTAGCTGATTCCCCCCCTCCAATTCCAATTCCCAGCACCTCCCGTCAGTTATAAAAACAAGTCCATTTGGTTCATTAAAAATGTGTGTTTCTGTACATTGAAGAATTTGGGAGTTCTTAGAATAAAAAAGCAGGGAGAATATTTTGAATTTTTAATAATGGGATCCCTTTCAACATTTACAGTGGTGGACTGAAGTTGTTCTAAAGTTGAAATTAAATGAGAAGGCAGGGGGGCTATGATCTGTATCTTACTTAGCTACTATTGCACTTCTGGTTGGATATTACTTCGCTCGAGCTCGAGCTACTACAGTGCTTCAGAAATTTTGAATTTTATTTACCAATTTAGTGCAAGGCATGAATAGTTTTTATCTCTGAGAGGAGTTTCTGTTTCTTCTATCAACACAGAGGTTTCTGCCTTTGAGTAATATGAAAAACAGCCTTTAATTTTCCATGGGTAGCTCTGCAAAACTCCTGGGTTTTGCTTCTCGAGCAGAAAGAAAGCACCTTGAAATGCCACATATTTTAGTCAGTTTAAAATCATCTACAGCATGTCATTCAGATTCACTAACTTCAGCCTGATTTAAGAGTGCTTGAATAACATGAATTTCACTTCAACTTAATTAAACGGAGGCATAAACATTTCAGGAATGATTTTGATACAGTCTGGACACTTGAAGCTTCATTGTAATCTTACACGCAAATGAGCATGCAGAATGTCACTTGAAAGGCAGCGATTTAGATACCTAAGTTGTAGAGGCAATTATCCATTTGTGTACATCAGTGTTGTGTTTAAGAACACAAAATATTTGTGTGTGTCCAGTGGAGACCCATTGGGAGAAAAGGGCTCTTCAAAGTAATTTTCAAGCCTTTATTTAAAATACAGAACAAAGAATTTAAAACTCAGGAATACGAAATGTTGATAGCAGAAGATCGATGCTCTCTCTTTTTATTAGTTAAATAGGAGAATAGGAATCTGAAAATCAGGAGGCAGCATTGTGTGTATGTGTACATGATTTTTAAACTCATTTATTTGTTTTGTAATCAAAAGGAAAAATGGCAATCATATAATACACAGAATTTCATTGTAAAGAAGTTTTCATCATAGGATTTTCTCAGCTCCTGATGGCTCTTTGGATTCAGTTTGCCCCTGTCACTAACACAGCTAGCAGAGACAAAAATGGAAAACATTTTCATTATACAGCATGCGATGGAGCTATTTTTGCAAATGCGGCCCCCCCAGCCACACTTTCAGCCCCACCTGGGGAAGATGCGACATGATAGGACCGGGCCAGTGACAAACTCAGTTATGTTAAAGACAATTGAAAATTACACTGGCTTTTCCCACGTATTACCGTATAGCACTGCCTCTGTTATCTGGACCAGAAATATTTCATTTCACTAGATCCCGATCTCGTAAGACAGCCCTGTCATTTTAATTTGTCACTCTTTGTGTACTGCATCACGCGGGAGTCTTGTCTCCCCAGCCAAGTGCCATAGGCTACTGCTCAGAAGAGAGACCTGTCACAGGAGATAGCAAAGGTAAACACCACGAAACAGAAAAGTTTATGGCTGAAATCACCACCCAGGGCTCCATTCCCGCGGGCTTAGCAGGTGGTATAATCACCCACAGCCGAGTTGGAAAGATCTCTAATTTCAGCTGTGATAGGTACGCACGCATCTCTCCCGCCGTCCCCTGCCTCCGCTGCGGTCCCCGTGCAGCAGTGTCACTCACAGAAGGCAGCAGGAGGAGACAAGGGATGAAACGAAAGGATCGGTGGTAGGAAGAAAACTTGTGATTGACGTGAGGCTGGAGCCTGGAAACAGCTCCGGGAACTCTGTAGTGGAGTTGACAGCAAAAGAAAAAGTCTGGGGGAAAAACAATAAGACTAGGGATGATCAAACATCACCAAAACAACCCAGTGATCCCAGATCACTGGTGCCAGCAGTTCCAAGCCTTTCTCCAAAGAAGGCACTGGTTGCACAAAGCAAACACCACCACGGGTCTGTCAGGGTTTTTTGCATCACTCTTAACAGTATGACAAATCTTCCTCGCAAAGTGTGAGGGAGTCAAAGGGAGTGAAGACAGCAAAGCTCATAGCTTGTTTACTTCTTAAGCACAGAGATGGCGCGGCATAGTTCTGCCTTCCCCGACGTGGATTTTTGGCTTCCTCTTTGGTCCACCCCCACTGAAGCAATTAATCAAAATAAATGAGGCAACAAACATCTGATACTAGCTGACTTCAGACCACAGTACATTAACTGTCTTTGGGAGTTTCATTTACCGCTCTGTGCAGAACGCGCTGTGGGCTTACTCCAACAGCTTCACTCCTGAACAGCCTTTGAAATGTATGTTGTTGGTAAACTACTGACTAGAATAAGGGAATAGCTGATCTTTGGTTTTATTGGTTATGATTTGTGGAATCTGTAAACATTTATGCAGCTGTAAAGAAATGAAAGGTGGTGTTATCAATTACCAACTGTACCAAGCCTTCCTCTACATTTCTGTGAGAGGAGAGGAGACACGAAAGCAAGTGAGAGTCAGCCCTCTGAGCAGAAGTAAATCAAAGAATCAGAGAGAAAACATCTCAAACCTAAGGATTAGTAAGTCCTTTATGGTAAAAATTGGGAATTTACTGTGAACCACAAGAGAGACCAAACATCTTACATCAGGGATGCAAAGCCAGACATATTCCAACAGATAAAACAAAGCCATTCATTAAAGGCAATAAGTAATGCAATTTTGGAAAGAAAAAACTTAGAGGAAAAAGGTTCTATTTAGTAGATATACCAAAAAACAGCAGTAGAATTTTCTGTAAATAATGTAGAAGAACTATGCTGGTTAGGTATGACCATGTCATTCTGGGGTTATTGGTTTTGATTTGACTAAAACACATTGTTGCTAAAGTGTGCAGGTGGAGTTCCTGCCTACCTGTCATCCCATCACCTTTTTTATAAGTTAGGTAGTGTCCTCAGAGCAATGTAAGCAGAGGATAGCTACGAAGTGTCCACACCTACAATGTCTTCAGCAGTCAGAGAGCTGATTTTGGCCTCTTGAGAAAGCCTAGGAAATGAGCACAGACTATTTTCTCTTGCCCATTCCCAGGCTTTATTGAAAGCCCATCCCAGAAAAGAAAAGGAAAAAAAAAAAAAAAAAGAAAAGAAAAAAAAGGACATAAAATAAACTAGAGTCTGTCTTTCTTCTCCAAAACTGATCCCTGGATTTTTGCTATAAGCTTTGTCATCTAGAGGAGTCTTCAAATCCCTGGTGCAGCTAGCAGACCTACCTGCTAATATGAGTTAAAAGTAATTCAAGAGCACTTCTATGCAAGGTTGAAGTGCCTGATACAAGAATGACTCAACAGTGTCCTTATGCAGATTCCTCAGATCATTGTCCTTTTACAGCAAATCGTAATTGAAAAGTTTCTGAGATTGTCTGAGTGTTTAGGAGTTTTCAGTATCAATTCAAAGAGGTAATTTGGCAAATTTTGCTAAGAGGTTATTCTAAGCATAAAGACAGACATGAAGATGAAGTCGAGAACAGGCAAGAGACAAGTTTGGAAGGCACATAAGTAGATGGGGAAGTGAGAACTGCAGCTCCTATTGTACAAGTGGGGGAACAGAAGCAAATAGTTTTAGAGATGTCATCAAGGTTACAAATGGAGTCACTGGCAGAATGACGATTTGTAACTGAAGTGTTACAAGTTGGAATGATCCACACAGCCAGGGGGAATTTGGTATGAAATGTCATTTCATTTCAATAGGATTTGGCTAATTAATTACCCCTTAATGCCTTTGAAAATGTCGCCTCAGTGCTTGAAGGATCAGACCATACCTTCCTCTGATTTAGTTTGTTTTTTAATTCCGAGAGCAAAATTTTAAAGAAAGAAACAAACCACCTTCTCCTCTCAGAAAGGGTTGCTGAATCCCAGGTCCCTTTCCAAAAGATCTGTGCCCTTCTCCCAGCACCCGGCTCCCGGCAGCACCCTGGGCAGGGCTGGGTGTGCCATGTCCCTCCCAGGGCAGGTCCCTTCAGAGTCTGGATAGAAATATCCCTGCCAGAGGTACAGTAATTTCTCTACTGGAAAGAAAGCAACAGAAATGCCTCATTTTCAGATGTGTTCCCCCCACCCAATGCCCGTTTGAAAAGCAGACCAAGAGCTGTCCTGAGCACTGAGGGCTACGAAGGCTTGAGCACCTTGTGGGTTTCCATCTGTGTTTGCCTCTCCTACACTTCATGCTCCATAATTATTCTGACAGGGATGCTGCTTTTTCGCAACTGAGAACTGTATTGTATAAATATAATATGCATGTTAAAATACTAAATGCTTAACTGCTTTGTTTGTACACCTATGAAACACTCTGTAACAGGATTAGGCTGGATCCCTGAAGAGTCATTAACTTGCATTGTATTGAAGTATTTATTATTGTGGCATATGTAATGGATAATATTTGTTTACATTTTTAATTACTCACATTTTCAGCCAAGAAAATCTCCAAGGATAATGTCTCATTTACAAGTGTCCTGGTAAAAGACAACATAATGTAATCACACATTACCAACAATTCCATGACAACCATGCAATGGTTTAAATATGAATTTCAAGTAAAGACATAATTATGGTAAACTATAAAAAAAAAATACATGCGATACCATGTATCTGTGTATAAAAAACCTGCAAAACTGAAATGAAGGAAACTTTTCTCTAGCTGCTGTGGATTTGAGCTTGTTCCACAGCCCAGTGAAGTCAAAAGAAAAAATCCCATTTTCATCAACAGTCTCTAAGCTGACACCACAAATAATGTAGCAAGTAAGTGGCAATTTGTACCTTCAGAATTTCCCAATATACTGATTCCTATGATTAGGACTGGGAAACCTTTTTTTCTCCCAGAAAGTAAGTAAGTAAATAAATGGAACTTAAATTTAAGTAATTGATCAGAATTTTATTTAAAAATTTAAGGAAAAAAGCTTCAATTTTGCAAGGTTTTCTGCAACAGAAGACCTTGCAGTAGACTCTGCTTGCATGATAACCTTTCCCTATCAGAATCAGCCAAGGAATGAGCTATATTAGCCCAGAGACTCAGCTCAACCATGATGCATTTTTGGCAAGTTTCTCAGAAATATCCTTCACAGAGCTTCATGTCAGCTACAGAATTGATCCGGCAGTAATCAATAGCCCATTGTCTCAATCCCTGTTCACTGTAATTCCAGTTTGTCTAATTTCAATAGTCTGTAAACAGACTTTTGTTAATAATATGGAGAAAAAAAACAAATTTGGGTTATTACATAGAAAATAATTTTTTGTAGCTTTCATGGAGAGCCACCAATGGTGTGACAGAGAGTTTCATCCTAAAAATAATAAGAATATATGTATTTTAGTAGAAGCATCACGAGGAATAGAATTTTGGAAAACATTCTGAAAGTGAGCTAAGCGACATAGAGACTTTTGTGAACCATATCAAATCTCACATTCCTTAATTTCCAAGAATATATTTCTTGTGCTTGCTATGGGTACCTTTCCTTCTCCCTTCCTCCCCTGTCTTCTTCACTCCTTCTTGCTAGTTCTTCCTAGACTTTATGGGAGATTCCACCACATTGATATTACTCTGCCTGAGGGGTGTTGCCAGACAAAATGAACATATACACCGCAGTGTCGTGATAGCAGAGAGCGTGGCCTGGGCCCAAAGTCCACTGCAGCACAGCAGGGAGTAAACACTGGCGGGAGGTGAAGCTTCAGGGTCCTGAATGCTTCAGCTATGGGACATGACTAAAGCAAAAAAAAGTAAATGATAGTACAAAAGAAATTATTTTCAAAACATTTCTAAGAACCTCGTAAAAATCAATTATCTTCGGACTGTATTTTCATTTCCCTCTGTTGCTTGTGTTAACATAAAATAAAAATACAAATCTTCCATCTGGAGGGGCAGATAAAATAGCCGCTTTTCTTTTTAGGTAGATAACATTTTTTCTTCTTCTACCTTGATATGAATCTGGACTACCAAAACCAGTTATTTAGCATTTTTATAATGTATTTTTGATCTTTACATAGAGAAGTGGACCTATGCAACTAAAATATCGTTACAGGAAACTCTTTCTTCTTTAGCTGATTGCAATTATTGAAAGAAAACAGCCCAGCAGAACAAAACACAAAGTGTTCCTATCACAGTTTAAATAAAAAGATCCATGCACTAAGTTCAAATCATAGTTGCTGCAGTGGAAGGAGTGTATGCCATGCTACTTAATATCTTTGCAATCATACTCATGTCTTAAAAAGAGTGTGTAATTCTCTTATTAATTAATTGTAACAGAGTTTAGTTTGCCCACTGAGAGGAGCAGAAACCTTTTAATTGTTATATTTTAGAAGTCTCTGAGTCCCCAGCCAGTGGTAACATTTGATGTGTATCATGTCAAATGCAATGCTTCAAAATTAGTTTGATTAAAAATATATAAAGTTAATGAATTGTCAAAAAACAGTGTTCTTTAGAAGGCACAGTTTTAAAAAATGTCTGTTTTAATCTTTGTAATATAACTGTCTCTGGTATTTCTGTCATTTGGTAATGCTTCCAGACACATTCATGGTGGTCATCTTTGATCATATATATTCGAGAGATTCCAAGGCTTTTTCTATTTGCATAAAAAACAAAGCAAGCATTGTCAGAAATCCCCAAATATGCATTTTGAATCAAGTTTCACCTAAATGCTATACAAAGACTCAGTGTCTTGATGCTAATTTATTGAAAATGCCTTGGCCTTTAGGAATTTCCCATTGGCACATAGTAGAGCTGAACTCAAAGTGGCAATGGCAAAAAGCAGCCATCGAAACTGTGTTCATGCTGACATCTAAGCCCTAGTGCTCAAATTATGAGTGCCCTGAAACAAAACACTGTAGAAGGAAAGCAAAACATAAAAAATGCTTTAGGTGCCAAGATTTCGCTTGAAAGGGGTGGAGGGGAAAATAAGTTTGGGGTTTTTCTAGTGAAATCTAATGTGCTAAAGACAGCACAAAGAAAGGATTTAATGGAAGATGTGAAAGGTTTAATGTTTAGTGCACAGCTCTGAAGTCAATGTTTTATATCTATAATTTCTGCATATCCATAACCATATTTAGATTTCGACATATGGTCTGTAAATAACATATGTAAGCCGGATTTTTTTTCTGCTGAATGTACGTGTTTATTTTATGAGCAGAGACGTGAAAAGTTCATTCATGTCAAAATGTGTTGCTAAGTATAAACATGCTGCTTCACTTTAGGCAGGATCAGGAAAGACCCTGGGTGTGTAATCTGTGAATTGACTCTATGCTGATGTTGCCCAGGTTTTGTATTACTAAACTATGGCTCACAACAACAACAAAAATTTAACCTTTAAATAGAGGCACCAAAATAATTTAAAACAGATTGGAGGGTTTAAAGGGCTCCAAGAATAAGCAGCTCATATTTCAGTTCCTCCCCTCTAGGGCCTACCTATTTGGTGTTCAGAGTTCATCTCATATTGCAGCTGCTTATGTTCACATTTTCTGCGGTGTGTGGATGAAATGTCCAAGGAAAAGAAAAAAACAACAGAAAAAAGTAAAATATACAGCATTAAAAATATCTCCCCTAAAACAATGGTTTGGCTGTTATTGGGCAGGGAATAGGACAAATCACCCAGAGGCTTTTAAGTAAGAGCAGGGGAAAGAAAAAAACAAAGAACAGCGAGAAAGTGCGGAGATTTTAAAGGGACTTTCAGTTTCAGGGGACATTTTTTATTCAAAGTTCTTTCAGGTTATGGAGCCCATTTTTTTTTTTTGTTCTTTTATTAAAAATTTCTTTATAATTCATTTGGACTTCCTTGCCACTGGGCACAGACAGATGGCAACAACAAACAATTACACTCTGTATTTATCACTTTATTCTGTTTTACAGTGTATCTCTGATTATGGAAACAATAGATTTTTTGCACCTTGCTTTGGTTACTATTTGTCAAGAGTAGCCTTTATAAACAATATATTTTCCCATTTTAATAAAAGGCTAGAGCTGTGCTAAGTGCATAGGATGGGATTTGAAACAAAACCCCATCAGACTGCTAGACTAAGGTTACAAGTCCTTCGTTTACACCACGCCGTCTTCTGAGTTAGAAAGCCTTCCACCTATTACATTTTCTAGCCCTACTATTCAAATGTAATAGCCATATATCTCTTTAATTAATGAACTAATTTCACTCCTTCCATCAGAATATCTTGCCGTGTGGTCCTGCAACCAAAGGGATTGCTGTTGCAAACAGCCCACTCACACCAAACGTTGTGTACTAAATATCCAGGCTCTGAGGACATTTTCTTCCTTACATATAATCTATTCCATTTTTCTTTAGCCTGTACTTATGCATATGTAAAGGTATTATTACGAAGGACCCAACATCTTTTGATGACTGAGGAAAATCTGGCCCCTTTGAAGTCTATGTGAATTCTGCTTTCAGCTGCAGTGGGGGGAATTTCACTCCTGCTGCCTAAGTCTCCCTAAGTAATTCACATGACTTGGGTCCAAAAATATGGGGGTACTGTGTTTGCCAGTAAATGGAACCTCACTGGTTACCATAACTAGATCCAGATGTAAAACCTGAAAGGTGATTGAGATATGATAGATACCTTCTCATATGGTCCTTTCCTCTAGCCTGCCTACAGCCCTCTGCATTTCCCTTCTGTCGCATCTCCCCACACTCTTCGTCTCACAGGAAGGGAGAATTCATATTATTTGCAGCAGCAGTCCTTTTGACTCCTTTCAAGGCTAGCCCAGCCAGCCATGGCCGTCATTCCTGAGGTGCACAGAACCAGTCCCGTGGATTTGACAGCGATAATACCGAGGATCTGCTGCTTTCCTTTGCAACTCTCCTACTCATTTCTTAAGAAATCTCGTCCTTCTGACTTGCATTAATAGAGTGGAACATATAGGCCAAGGCAACTAATCTACTGTAGTAATATTTTAATTAATAATTAGATATAGCTTGTTCTCTCAAGATGAAAATATTTCCATTATGACTAAATCTTTATTCTAGAAAAAGGCTAAAATACCATGAATCCTGTTCTGAACCATCACTCAAGGGAGTAACAAAAATCAGGTGTTTAACAGAGTAAATCTTCCAACAAAGCAAAAGTGTACTTGCGCAGTGTGTCGTGGAAAGGGAATACAAATTCCCACAAACCACTATAAAGCCAGGATTCCACCTCAGCTGTTCCAGCTCCTGATCCAGGGCCAGGTATCTCCAGACAAAACCAGCTTGCTTACATATGCCCTTGAAACTCATATGGAGGATGATCCTCTTCTGTGTGGATGACAAGGAATTTATATGTGTTTGCTTAAAAAAAAAAAAAAAAAAAGTGCTACCAAAACTCAGTTTCTCTCTGTTGCAGATTGATTTCTTACATGACTGGGTGGTCATATGGAATTTTATGTAGTGTGTTTTATTATTTCTTTCCCAGAACATGTCTATCCTATTTCAACTATTAACAGCCGACTGCAAGTAGAGTTGCATACAAGACTGGGCTTTGTATCTGACTTCAAATTCAGTACTAGTTTGGAAAGAGTATCATACGAGAGTCAGCTAATCTCGTTTTGCTTTCACAGTGTTTCTAGATGTCTGGCTGAAGATTAAAACACTCATGAAAGCAGCTACAGAACTTAGCAATCAAGATACCACTAAACAAGTTTATTCCTGATCTGCAATATCATTAGAAAATTTGGAGGATTAGCGTACGTTACATATGGCATATATTTGTCTTTATTTTCTACATATTTATCTGAAAGGTTAATGAAAATGCAGATGCAATGGTTCCTTTATATGGGTTTACCTTCCATGAGTGCCAGTTTTCAGGCTAATTGATTATGTCAGAAGCTCTATAAATATCAATAGCATATGGAAAGGTTAAGCCGAGGTCTCCACATAACTGGATTCATACTCTTTATTGATGGTACAACCATTATCCAACCATAATGGAAGTGCTTTGAGTGTGAAATAGAGTAGAACGTTAGCTAATTTTCACCAACGACTGACTGGAGGACTCAGACTCAATGACTGACTTCTGCAAACTAATGAACAAACATATGATGTACAATGTGTAAACTAAAATTAGAATTTAAAAAAATCAAGGATAATGTATGATAAAAGGTGTGTCATCGTTATTTTGCCAGTTGTAGTTTGGTGTTATTTAGGATGCTCTTTAATTTCCTCTGAAATAAACAGTAGCAGGCTGTGTTCTCTTACAAATAAGAGAAGGGAGTCAACAACATACTACTCAGCTTTCACTAACAGATATAAAGATACTTTCTTCCTTAGAAGAATATTAGGAGTCAGTTCTTTTAAAACATAATTCGACTGTGCAATCTTTTTTGAGGATGTTAACAGCAATTTTCAGAATGGCTTTATTTTTCTCTTTTAGTTTTTCTCCCTTATTACCTCTTCTTGGTAGGATACAGAGGAGTCAATCCAACCCTAACTGTCATTTCCCTGGTAGCTCTGGGTAGCAAAGAGAAAAGTTTTTTCTGCGTGAGAGCAGCGTGGCGATCCCACCGCCACCGCTCCCGGTATATCTGGTGGCGGTGCAGGAGGGGGGTGGCGGCTTCGCCAAGTGCTACAAAGCAAACTCCATTTATTAAAAGTTTGAGCAGTTACCGATGTATGTTCCACATGCTGTGGAACAACTGGGGAGGCATATTCAGGCTGCCACATGGAGTCATAACCCTATTTTCACACTCACGGCCGGACTGCACTTGCGGCGGTTCGCCCGCCACTCTGCGCCTTCCTCTCTCTAAAACAATCTGTATGTTCAAGAGGTTTTGCAGGAAGAGCAAGCCCTGTGCTTCACTGCAGTTAATAAGTTAAAAACTACAGAGTAGTGCTTTGAAAATAAAATCACTGCAAATGTGCCAAAGATTTAGCTGCAAATGCAGCTAAAATTCCTGTACATTTCCAACTCAGGAGTCAATATAGTGCTTATTTCAGTAAGTGATATGGGACAGCGGTTTGGCTGTTTGCACTAGAAGTGAAAAGAAATGCTATTGTCTCAGTAGTCAGTATTTTCTTTGCACAGAGAAAATAGATAGGAAGCAATTGCAATTCATTGCACTGCGTTTTGCTCTGATAATGAGTATGCTTAGGCCTCAGAATGTATCTGTGTTTTACCATATAAATTTCCCTTAAATGTAGTATATAACAGCAATTAGAAACTACTGCCTTCTTTTGGTTTAGAAAGATGACTAGAGAGAATTTAGGGGAAACCCAGATATAATCAATTCCATCTTTAACATCTGTTTCTAACTGCGTGAAGCTTCTTGTGAGAGGAAAATTCCCCTACCAGTGAAATCAACGGCAAAATTCCTGTTGAGTTTATCCCAATTGATCAGGCTATTCCTTTAGGGCCAGACTTCTCCACCCTCACTCACACACTCCACATGATCTCACCCAAATCAGCGTGCAGGAAGACATACTTCACTGTGACCCCTGATTCTCAAAAAACTACTGTGTCATCCAATTGATACAGAGTTTATATCTATCTTGGAGAGATTGGTTCTCCTACAGTTGAGAAGTCATGAGTGACTTTATGCCAGATTTACTTTTATTATTTGCTAAGCATTGTCTGCAGCAGCCTTTGAACTTCAGCAGCTAACCACAAATGAGGTGACCCTGGTTAGACTATTTGCATCAGAAGGATAAACTGCCGCAAGCCGTGACACGTGCAGCCTGTTCCCCAGCCTGGACTGGAGGTGACCCGCATCATCCTACCCGCCAACAGCTTTGGTCACACTGTTGAGTGGAAACAGTGGCTGATGGGCCAGTTCCAACAGTGGAAATGCAGGAAAATCTTGGTTAAACCTATGGCTACAGATGCTTTCACATTCCTTCTGCCCAAATTTTCATCAACCCTTTACAACCGAAAAGTGGAGAATTTTCAGTGGACACGTAGGGAAAAAAAAAAGCTGTCTTTCCTTCCTCTAAGAGTGGGGGAAAAAATCTTTTAGCTTTTGATGTGAATAGAATATGATGTGCTTGATGATTGTCATCCAGACCAGTTGAAAATGAAAGGTCAAATCCGACTCATTTTAGTCATGTAAAGAACCCTACAAAGTCAGTTTGACTAATGTTCTTCAGGAGGAGAAATTTAGCTTTGAGCATTATCCGGAGAGAAAGAAAGTGTAAAGCCATTGCTTTCTCGGAATTGCAGTTAAGGACACTAAAAAAAGATTTACAAATGGCTTTGAATTCCTTCCGTTAAAAGCAGTGCTAGAGTTTGACTGAAGTAGCTGAAGAGTACATTAAGACCCAGATTTTCCTGAGGTCCAGCAAAGCCTTAGTCCCAGTAGTAACACCATGCACGCTCAAGGTAAAGGGTATAGTCCCTTGTAGACTGGTGCTTCATCCACCCTCTAAACGGAAGAAAGTTGCTGGAAAGTACATCTAAGAAACCAGACTACACAAATTATCTCTAAAAATAGCGGCATTAATAAAATACTGTTTTATTAAACGCACTGCTGTTTTCCATTGAGAAATGTGAAGGTCATGAGAAAAGTCACCGCTTTTTCAAATTTTGAAAATAGCATAGATTGCTGTGACATGAATCCCATGATTTCTGAAAGCATCCCCAAATCCTCGTAAATAGATAATACAATGCCTATGTTATTGTGAGAATGCCCCTGCTTATGAACTGTGCTTAAATAACCTTGTACTACCCCAGCTGGATTCACAACATAGCTATATTGCAAAGGGACGTTTTCTCTCTCAATTAGTTGAAAAGGATTAGACACACTGATAGATAGTACTAAATGCTAATGGGCCAGATCCTAAAGCCGTTACGCTGTTTTCATGCTGTCATTCTGCAGGCATTGATTCCACTGGAGTGCTGAGGAAAACCCGAATATGAACATCAGTATGCAGCTCAATATTTTGTGGGTTTGCTTGTCTTGGCTCTTAAAAATATTCTCCCTCTGCTATTTTTTAGCCAGAAGAGCAAAAAGAGCTAGTTCCAGCCCTGACTTCAAAAAAAGGCTGAGTGACAGTACAGAGGCTTGAGGAAATACAAGTTTGTATGTGGGCTTTTTTATCATCTCTAATGGCAAAATTAAAATTAGTTCCCAATTAAAAGAGAAAAGCACAAGTACAATCTGAGAACAGCAGATAAAGGGTGGCATGAAGGGAAGATTATTAAGCAGCATAGTATAACAGGACCCCAGGTGCAGAAGGGCCTCATTATACTCACATTCTTGTGCTGCAACATACGGACGTACAGTAAACCAAAAAAAAAATATTCCAAAGGACAGTTTTACACAGTGACTACACTTGAGATGAGTACATGTTTTTTGAAGACAGACCATAACAACTTGGTTTTTACTTCCAAAATACAGTGGCACATTAATTGCTTGATCAGCCAAATGAAACTAAATGTAATTAAGACTAGTGTGGGGTTAATTTGGTCCATAATTATGTTATATAAAGTAAATGAAAATTGTTTCTTTCCTAAATTGCAATTCATTAAAATTACAGATATTAAAATAAGATACTATAAAATTACATGAAGCATGTACACATTAATAGCCATTAGTAATAGCTTGATATTTCTATCTAAGCAACAGTTTATTAGAATGCCAAAAGGTTATATTTGACAACTCACATGACTGATTTTTTTCCTCATCCTTTCTGCTCCTCTAAGAAATTCAGTCCTACTACACACATAACATATGCCATGTCATATTTAAGCATGTTAAGCATATTAGTTTTAGTTTTAGATTTGCTTTAACAATAATATTTACTGTTCATTAAAATACTTAAGGTTGATGGCTCTGGAATGAACCACACCAACCTCAGAGCTTCGAAAGGAAGCCAGTGCCTCTTCTTCCAGCACAATACAGTGCTTTGTTTTCGGCACAAGAAGTTCTTAGTAGTAGGCAAATGCAGACTTAGATCCTCTTGCCTTCAATTTAACTTAAGCGTAAATTTAAAGCTAAGCCCATGCTTAATGGTTTTGCTATGCTTTAGTAGCTTTTTACAAGGACTTGAGTATTTTGTAGAATTGGAGACACTGGTTCTATACACGGAAATCAATGGCAATGGTCATGGTGTGCAGGGTCTGACCTGTACCTCTTGTGAGACGAAATATCTCTAGGTATTTCTACAAAGACTTGCAAACTTCAGGGTATCACATTTTGACGACTGTTATGAATTGATTTCCCACTGTTTCTTTTTCTGAAATTTTTCCTTTTGGGGACAGAAAATATCCAGCAACAATATCTTAATATCAGACGCTAAGAGTGACTAATCAGCACCTTAGAAATCACGGCATCCCTGTGATTTTTGAGCTGGTGATGAATGATGGACATTAGAAATGTATGTGGTATTTTCAGTTCTTATGTACATCAGATAACAAGCTACAGGCACAACACTCATTTTTCATGCACCCAGGATTCTCACTGAAATCAATGGAGGAACAGAAAATGCAGGATGAGACTTGTCATTAGGGTCCTGTTTCTTCAACTCCAATGTGACCAAATTTAGTGTCAAAGACATGAAACCTCCAGCTGCATTGCACAGCTGGGTATCATATTTAACCACAAGGATTAGGATGTAATCCTGTGATTTCTGAGCACCCTGGATTTCTGAAGTACTCAGTACTTGCAGGCTCAGGATCTTGTTATGTCCCTTGAAAAGCTGTGAGCAAATAAGTTTTATTCAGATGTTCTGCAATTGTTTTCTTCTTTACGTGAAATACTAAGACATCCTTTGTTAAAGGAAGAAACCACTACTATTGCAGTCTTGATACATGCTTTTAAAATAGTTTTGTACGTACTGCTCCTAGATTCGCAAACTTTATTTAAAAAATAAACTCGGTATCTCTCTGATGTTTGTAGTAACTCAGACTCGGGATGTTTAGTGGCTAGAATCCTGTGATTGCCAGCGACAGGAAATATATTTGTGTCTTAATCATCAATTCTGGTAATTGAGCATTTCGTAAAAGTGGTTTATAAACAGATGATAGAAGATCAGCACCCTACGGTGTTGGTTATACCGTACAAAACATTAATATGGTCTCACTTAATAAGCTGACCAATAATGACATTAGGTAGAATATCTTAATGATGATATCTTACTTTCAACAAACTAAGAGATATGTTTTGCAGTATTTAATTGAGCAAATCTCCTAGTGGCTTCAGTGAAAGTTGTGCTTGATTAAGGACTACGGAATTTTGCCTTAATAATATTTTATCATTTATGCATGGAAATGTAGGGTGATAACAGTTATTAGCATTCCAGGTAAAGTAGTTCATGCAAATTGTTCTGCTATTAAATAGTGAGTCACATTGTATTTAATACCCCAAATAGTTATGTATATTTAACAGGGAACTGACAATAGAAAAAAATGGGTTTAGTTCAGATGTGGAGCTGCTATGTAAACCAATTATCTATCCTGAGGGAAACAGCTCTGTCTACAACTACTTAGGCTCTAGGGCCTATTACAAATCCTGGAGTGGGCTGCTGTTTCAGTTCTCAAGGGAATCTGCCACGTCACACTGGAAATAGTTGACAATAATTAGAAAGCCTGCTTCTGCCAGTACTGCACACATTTTTAATACCTTTCTAAGTGTTATGGGAGATAATATATAAGGTTTTTAGAATTCCAGTCAGGCTAAGGTGAACCATGGAAAGGACAACTACACAATAGCCCCAAACTGGACTGTGACAGGCTAATTATTGTGGCTTCATTATAAAACCTCTTTTTGCATAGGTCACCTGGGAAGTGTAATTAAAAATGCATTATTGGTGTATATTTTTATTGAAGCAATTAAATTAAAAAGCCAAAAAAATAATTATTTGACGAGCAAATAATAATGTTGGTCAACAGCGTTTATCTAAGAAAGAGAGAACATGTTAGTGGTTCATTAGCAGTAAATGTGTTAACAGGAATGCTGTTTGAAAAATGAGCCATAGAACAGCTTTTAAATACTCAGATTAAAGGATTTATAATGTCAAGTTTAACACAGAAATTATAGATAGTATTACATTGCCATGAGTAATAGCACCTTTAATCTGACTTAGTAAAATGATTTACTACACACGGTGTGCTTTTCACAATTAGGCAGCTATATCTCTATCTAATATCAAACATCTGTATTAACCATATAGAGGGATATCAACACACACATATGCACACTTAGGTGGACGTGCACACGTACATTTAGGGATATGCGTATTCTCTAAAACTGTCTAGCATCTGTTGCAGAAAAGCCTTTTACCGATACCTACCTCGGCCATGCAGATCTCAGGGGGTCCTCTTCAGCTGCTGTTTAGATCTTCCTGCCAGGGAGCCATAAGGATGCCCTAGAAGCATGAGAAGATGTGAGGGGATACCCCTGGGAAGGTGGTAGGATCACCATGCTCACAGCGTAGTTTTCCTGGACAGCTGTGTGTAGATACCCACTGCCTGGCAAAGTGTTGCTGTGCTTACACAAACCACCTGTACAACACATACATAGTAAAGCCAACACTTTCCAGAAATGCTTGGTTGATAGAGCACACACTTTAGAGTTATTTCTCATGGGATGAGATACGTCCTGAGTGTATCGTGTTGGCTGTGCTGCTCAGACTCCCTAGAGGACGTATGCAGTAGTGCGCTGGTTTTGGCTGGGGTAGAGTTAATTTTCTTCATAGGAGCTAGTCTGGGGCTATGTTTTGGATTTGTGCTGAAAACAGTGTTGATAACACAGGGATGTTTTCATTACTGCTGAGCAGTGCTCACACAGAGTCAAGGCCTTTTCTGCTTCTCACCCCACCCCACCAGCGAGCAGGCTGGGGGTGCACAAGAAGCTGGGAGGGGACACAGCCGGGACAGCTGACCCCAACTGACCAAAGGGATATTCCATACCATATGACGTCATGCTCAGCATATAAAGCTGGGGAAAGAAGAAGGAAGGAGGGGACGTTTGGAGTGATGGCGTTTGTCTTCCCAAGTAACCGTTACGTGCGATCGAGCCCTGCTTTCCTGGAGGTGACTGAACCCCTGCCTGCCGATGGGACGTGGTGAATGAATTCCTTGTTTTGCTTTGCTTGTGTGCACGGCTTTTGCTTTACCTATTCAACTGTCTTTACCTCAACCCACGAGTTTTCTCACTTTTCCTTTTCTGATTCTCTCCCCCATCCCACTGTGGGGGAGTGAGTGAGCGGTTGCGTGGGGCTCAGTTGCTGGCTGGGGTTAAACCATGACAAGTAGGATGGATTCTTTTACACTAGGCTCAGTTTGCAGGCTGTGAAGTTATCAGCAGATCCACAAAGGACATATTTGAGACTCTCAAAGGCATAGCCAGTCTTTCTTGTACAGAAACCATTTGGTGTTCCTCAGCATTGCTCACCTCAACTGCCACACAGCTCAGGGCATGGATGTACTAGGGACTTACACACAAGCACAATGACATTTCCTATCTTTGATTCTTCTTCTGGTCATTCTTAACTTTCCCTTTGCCTTTTGGTTGTCAATAGTATTGTGCTGGCATTGCCAAAGGACTCACAGTCCTCTAAGATCTCTCTCCTGAGATGAGAACCTCTCCTCCTGTAGATATTTTTAAGGCTGTTTTCCTCCAAGTTTTTACCCTTCATTTCGTCTGTTATTTTATTGTTGAGTCACTCATAAGATCTTTCCGTAACACTTTATACATAGATTTAAGCCTGAATAATTCTCATCACCTGTAAACTTTGCTAACTCACTACTTAACATTTTCCAGATAATTTATGAATATGTTGAACAGCAGAATCGCAGCAGAGATCTCCAGAGGATTCTGCCAGTAATCATCCTTCTCTGTGAAAATTGACCACTTACTGTTCCCCTTTGTTTCCCTTCTTTTCACCAGTTGCTAATCCTGAGGAATACCTTCCCTTTAGCCCATGACTAATCTTCAAGTTTTTGTTTCTCTAAGAGTCTTTGGTGAGGGATTTTGTTGAAAGTCTGTTGAAAATCCAGTCACACTGTATCAACTGAGTGTGTTATCCATACACACATTGATGTGATCTAGCAACTATAAAAGATTTTGGGGCATGACTGCTGTACAAAAGTTAATCTTGACCCTCTTCCCACGTGGCTACTGATGTTTTGTTACGGTCTCTACTTATTTACCTGATGCAGAAATAAACTTCCAGTCCTGCAGTTACTAGGATCATTTGCAAGGACTTGCAAGTGAAGATCAATGTCACATTAGTCATATTTTGTTTCTCTGCCTCTGTGGCTGCTTTAAACCGAAGCACGATTACTGTTTGATTTCACGTATGAGTTCTCAGACAACTTGGGTGAATACCATCTCACCTTGGCAATTTCTTCTTGTCCCCATCTAATAAGACGTCCTAACATTTTGTCTTTTGTACTGACACTGCAATTTGCGACAATTCCCCAGTTCCTTGCCTCTCCAGACCGGCACTGGTGTAAGCCTTCTAACGTGTTTTTAGGGAGTAAAAATGCAAACAGGGTTGGGGTTTTTTTTAATGGATTTGTCTTTGAGTTCTCTTTTTACATTATCTTTGCCCTTTTTCTCCCACTCCCTCAATTAAAATTTCAGATTTAGTACACTACCCGCTTTCCTGTGGTAAAACTTTGAGAACTTAGGGGTTACTGTAGTTTTGGGGATGAACTCGGTGTTTCAGGAGAAGGTTTGTTATTACTGATCACAGGCACAGACTTAAGTAGACCAAGTTTCTTACTGAAAATATCCCTCCTTATGACCATGTTAATCTCTTTCTTCAGGTATATTTTATCCCACCCTAAATATTGTTACATTTTCTCCATAGAAAATTTACGGGCAAGTAAACATCTACAAAAAAGGCCATTCTGTGTTCAGCGCTGTAAATATGAATGTATTATGCAGTGACCTTCAAAACAGCAAGGCCTGATCCTCCTCTCAGTGAAGCCGAGGGAGTTTGCTGCTGGCTCTGCGCCTCACAATAGGACCCTGTTACAGCTGAGCGCTGAAGCATTCTCATCAATAAACAAGAAGTGACTCTTTTGTTACTGCATTTGATTTGAAGACTTTTTCAACAATAATGAAGTATGTCTAATGGTTATATCCTTTCTAAAAATAATCTCTTCCAGACATTTCTTCCCCTCTTTCTCGCTCCACGTTATATGTGTATGTATGCATGGATGTATGACTGTACTGAAACCAAAGATAAGTTTCTGCCCTTTTTTATAATTTTCATTCCTAACACAAGAGCAGAACTTATGCCCCAATTTGAAAAAATGCCTAAACCTAAAAATGAATTAAACACACATAAAGTTCTGTTACTGGTCAGACCAAAACCCTAAGGGTTGCATTCTGTATTCAATTACACAAGTGTTACTCCCATTGGAGTCAGGACTGGAGGGCAGAATTCAGCCTGAAATTGTAAACAAGAAAAATCTGAACTGAGCCTATTCTTTCCTTAATAGGCACTAGTATGTACCGAGATATTGTTGAATATAAGGCGTCTTATTTGGGAAAAAGGGCAAGCAGGAAAAAATCAGTGGGCAATAGGGGAAAGATTTCTCCAGGATAGAATTTGCTGTCTAGATCCTTTGGCACAAAAGGGTTTGTTAAAGTGAGGAAACCTGTGTTTTGAGACTCCCAAATTGAGCTTGTTTGGACTTATTCCTCTCCGCTGTGTCTTTCTCAGCCGTGTGTCTCTGCAGCTGCACATCCTGTACTGGCCTGCAGTTTCCTCACCCTTTTCTGACACCAAATCCAGACGCGCTCCTTCCTTGACACCCACAAGGAGCAGGACAGCAAATGACAGTGATTTTCTTGCACTTGTTTCAAGGTTTGAAGGTTGCTTGTGCTTTCATCGTGGAAGCCGTGGCTTTTTTTTTGAAGTATTTTCTTTCTCAGATGACATCCTTTCCATGCCCTAACCCAAGCTTGCAATCTCAGGGACTGCTTTTCTTTTTGGTGAAGGTCTTATCACATATTTGAGTACTGCAGAAATTTAAGCAGAGGGTGCACACAAAATTACAGGTGTGCCAGGAAGGTTTGCATTTTCACAGTGCACAAAGTTGTGAGTCTGCTCTCTGTGTGACTCCGCAGCTTGGGAAGCTTCCGTAGTTAAATAGACACAGGAGCCAGGCAAGTCTATATGAGACATCAACTTCTTGGTGTTAGAAAGAGGGTCTGAAACTGGAGGCAGAAGAATGTTATGTTTCAAAGAGTTATATGTGTAGCTAAGGTACAATTTAAAATAAAGCAGAAATTATATGAAAAATAGAGCCTAAGACAAGGCTGACATTCACTTAGTTGCCACAGAGGATGCTGTACAGACAGTTGCCATTTTAGTGTATGAGTGGTCTTCCTGCCTCGTAGAATGGAGCCATTGTCGGCAGCGGCCATCCCTCGCGGCCGGACAAAGGGCAGCGTGGGGGTGCGAGCCACCAAAAGGCAGTGCTGTGAAGAACGGGGGCTTGCTGGAGAAGGCTGTGCAAAGCACCTAATCTATGCTGCTGCTGAAGAGTCAGTGCTTCAGGGGACGTTTTTTGTGAGTTGCGGCATAAAGTCTTTCTCCATTTTTTGTCATCTCACATGTGAACAGACATAGCTGATATGTGATTTTCAAAAAAGAATATTATCTAAAGCTTAGTAGGGATGTTAACAATGTTCAAGCCTGTTCATGAAAATTATTACTTCAGTTTGTCTGCATACACATTTGGAGCCACAGTGCAATTTAATGTTGTTGTTTTTAAAAGCTAGCTCCGGTAGAACTGAGATGTCCAATGGTCACTGCTGTCTCCCATGAGAGAAGCTTGGGAGACTTTGCAGCATGATATACTGCCTGGTTTGCTTGGGCTTAGGATGCCTCACAGAAAATACCATCCTCTCTCCCAGTGAAACTGTGACCTACTGGCCCAAATACCTCATCTGATCTCAGCTGCTATGATATCTTAGAAATAAATAGGACTTGTGCTAGCCATGCAGTGATCCTAATCTTTGAAATCTTTATACACCCCAGCTTCATTCTGACATTAGAGAGGGTCTGCTAACCATGCAAAAAATGTTAGCTATCTCTAATATGTGATAGAACTATAATAAATGTAAAAATTGATGAAATGAGGAACAAATGATTATGGGCATTGTTAGGCAATGCACAGGTTCAGGGAAGATGAACTTTTCTTTTTCAAAAGTTCTAAAACTACCTCTAAAAGTTTAACTGGCAGCAAGCATGAGCAGGCTCTCGTTCTGAGCTTTTCTTCCTGGAAATAACTGGAAGAAAAAGTGCTTCAAATAAGAGGTAACTATTAAACTGCAAGTCAAGGGTTAATTTTTCTTTTCTTAGGGAAGCAGTAAAGGCTGACTTTTTTCCATTCTGCATTATATGTGGCATTATACGTGGCAGCTGCAACCTATTTCTAATCCTAAATTCTGATAGTTTATTGCCATTGTGGGAGATGAAGGGTTTGGTCCTTGGTCTAGAACTCCAGGTGTCTGAGAGATTTGCAAGAGCTGTGAAAAAGGAAAAAATGCTGCAAAGAATATGCCATTGCTGGAAATATCATTCAGATTTTGGTCATCAGGGAAGAGGAATGGATGGTTCAGGTCATCTGCTGAACTGGCATTTCAGTGCTTGGGCAAGCAGAGAATCGAGCAGACAGACGTGTTAGAGTCACTGATTAAGTTATTGCTTTGAAGTGTGGCACCACCATATAACTTACAGGTCTAAGCAGACACTTAGTTCTCTCCAGTCTACCTAAGCTTGCAGTTTTCATTCTCGGTTATTTTGTGTTGTATTGATGACGCTGGAGACAACAGACAACTTTGTCCTGTTTTAAACTTTGTGCAGTTGCTTAGGGAAGTGCAGGGGATCCACAGTGGAAGCTCAGCTGGAGGTACAATCTTCCAGCTCCTGAACAAATTGACTGGTCAGTATTGGTGCAAGTCTGCTCAAATATAATGGGTAGAGTCCCAGCTGCACAAAAGAGAGAGAAGTGCATACACAGAATAGAATTTCTTACTATGTCTACTTAATTGAACTATCTTTTCCACAAATCTTTTGCATTTTCTCTTTTCTTTTCAAACTCACAAGTATGCAGATTTTAAGGCAAAATGGAATACTATGATTATCTATTCTAATCTCCTTCTTTTCCACATAACATAAGCCAAAGAACTTCCCTGAATTAATTTCTGCTTCTAGTCTTACAGCTACGGTTGAACTGAATATATCTTTTAGAGAAATACCCGATCTTAACACTTTCTGGTGATGAAAAGTCCATTGCAGTCCTGGCTTGCTAGTTCACAATGCCTAATTACCCACATTGTTAAAAATACAAGACTTATGTCTAGTCTGAATTGTTCTCACTTCCGGGTGTTGGATCTTATCATATCTTTCTGCTAGACTGAAGAACTGTGCATTTTTCAAAGTACTTTTCCCCATGTAGATAACTACAGATTTGAGAAAATCTGCTCTTTTGACCTTCTTTCTGATAAGTTCAAAGTCTTACCTCTCCTGCCTTGGTAGCAATGCCCAGATTCAGATTTGAGCAAGTAGCTCAAGCCAAGTTGGTGGTTCTGTACTATAGGCCCTTCCTTCCTCTGACTCTCATCACTTAACTCCATACTTCATTGCGGCAGAGGCAAATACAAGCTTGCCAGCTATCCAGCTGGCCTTTCGCACACCAGGGGTGTTTGCGCCGAGACAGACCTTGTGTATAGATGTGCTTTTGAAGGCAAGGGGGAAATATCTACGTTGTTCATTCCTGAGCATGTGCATAAAATACACCAACTTCCAGGCCCTAATTACAGAGATGAATTTATTAGCCAAGGTGACATTTTGCAACTTTTTATCTGCACCTACATCTTGGGCTTACTTTTTTGCTAACTTTGTCACAGCAATATTGAGAGGGGACAAATTGCAATTTTACAGTCAACAGTGGTGAAGCTCAGGAACATCAGATCTTCTAAATGACCCCAAGAAGCAGTTTTTGCATTGGAATAAGCAGTAGATTCATCCCAAACTAGACACAGAGACTGACTCAACAGAAATATGGCATGGATGATCAAGACTCTGGACTCACGTGTGAACTGATCAAGTTAATAACATAACTTTACCACCGGCATTTTTAATCTTTACATTCAATGTTTTGCAGCTTTTCAATCTCTCTCCTACCTCTTTTCTGAACCCTCTCTGATTTTTTTAAACAGCTTCCTTAAAGTGTGGACAGCAGTGTTGGATTCCAACAGCAGATGCTCCAATATCCAAGGCAATATAAGCTTCAATTATTTTCCTTTTTATTTCACTAAATCATATCCCTATTCATAGTAGCCACAATGGCTACTCAGAAACCACACATATTCAGCTGTCTGCCGTGAACATTATTTCTTCTTTTTTTGGAAATACGCCCTTAAAATCTTACAATACAGAATTCCCTTCTAAATATGACATATATTTTCTTCTACATGAACAGCCTTTCATTGTTGGCATTGAAGTATGTATTTGACTGTGCCAGCTCTCCATACAACGCAGATCCTTTTATATCAGTGATCTGCTTTTATCCTTATTTATCACTTCTCAGTCTTTCCTTTATATGAAAACTTTATCAGAAGTGATGTGGCTTGATGCTTTCTACAGGTTATTAATAAAAATATGACAATGTGGGAAAAACTTCCAGTGCGATCCTGCTAGAAAGATACCTGCTCAATGATAATTTCCCACTTACAAGTAGACTTCAAGAGCCATCAGCTGATGGTTAGCTTACATAACATGTAAACAAGTTATTTTATATAGTTCTAGATCCCCAATTCAAATCTTCAAAAAAGCACATCAAATGCTTCATACATCTTATTACATCAATGATATTGTCTTCATCAAGCAAATTTTTATTTTCGTCGGACAGTTTGATAAGATCTTTCTGCCATTAACTGCAGTTGATCAACATTCATCAAATTCTCTTGTTTAATTCTTCAAAACAAGAGGAGGTTCACCCCATTACTGCTTGATATAAGCAGGACTGTAGCTTGTATTTTTGTGTATGTCTTTTCATCATAGTAATGTCAAGCTTTATTAGCACTTATTGAAGTCTAAGCCAGGAGTTATTGAGATCTTCTGCAATCAGGTTGAGAAGAAGCTTCCATATGGTCTGATTTCTTGTTAAATACTTTTTAATAACCTGACATGGAGAGGACTTTGAGGTTTCTATGGCTCCCTTCGATACAGTAAAAGTAGTGTGTCTTTTAAATACAATTGCATCATTCCTTATCCTTTGCTAAGATTTTTTTAGTGGCTTGAAGGTTGAGCTCTTAAGGTTGAAGTCCTGCAGTATTTGTTTAGAAACCATGGGTAATATTCAGAGTTTCTATACATTTAATTGTGCATCTCTGTGCTAAGCAAATCAAATTAGGCCTTTGTTTCCTTTGAGTAATAACATGATAATAAGTTAACGAAAAGCAGGATGGAGAAGGGTGTGAGGGAGTATTAATGATAGCTATGTATTTGCATGTATAGAATATTTATGTAATGCAAAAATACTTGAAGTAATGCATATTACTGGAATGCATATCACTTACCATATGAATCTGTAACATAAGCATATACATATGGAGAGAGTGTGTGCGTATGTGTGAGTAAGACCAAGCAGGAGAGCAGTGGATGTAAGCCAAAGTAAAGGCAAAGCAAAGTGAGGTCCTCAGCCAGGGTGGGGGAGCTGGACCATTCTTTACCAGCAAGACCATGTCTCTGGGAAGTGCCGGTCTCTGGCATAGAGGAGTAGGGTTTGTGGTATCTTGGATTCAAACAGCTGGAGCTTACTTGATGGTCTTCCAGGAGAGAGCTACCATAAACATCATGTGCACCGTGTCCTTTTTTGCTAGGGAGCTGGAAAGGTGGTAGCTCCCACATGAGGATCTCAGGCCAGGCAGAGAAAAGGCAAGTGATGGTAAGGCATCTCTGACCATCCATCCTCATCTTCTGAATCCTTCACTGCCTGTGAATGCTTGACCTGAGCAGCTGAGAAACATTGAGATAATGGCTCGGGGGTGCCAACATTTGACCATTTCCCACTCCACTCCTATTGCTAGCTCTTGCTGTGTGTTTTCATTCTACTTTTTAGCAGTGGCCTCAGTCTGCTGCTGACTGGTTTTGCCCAGTCCTGGATTTTTTCAGCCACCTGTGGTGGTTTGGCCAGTGACGCTGTAGGACAGAAGCTGTACCACACTTGGCAAATCAAACTCCACCACCACAGTTTGGCCCAGTTAAACTAGCAGAATTCAAGACAGAGCAAATAATAACTATGCTTGCAGTTACTTATTTTTCTCATTACATGTACCCTTCATATCTAGTCCCTGAGTCAAATCTAACACAGGTTGTGAGAAGCCGATGTCGTTAATATCTGATGCATCTCCATGTGCAAACTGATAGGTTCATGGAGCTGTGGCTAGAGGGGTCTACTGCATCTCATTAGCGCTGACCTTTTGCCGTAGGTCAGTATAGTCCAACATACTACAGGTACATCGGAAGCCACTAAATTTCACACAGTTACCTCTAGTAAAACCAGTAACTTCTGCTTGACTAGAGTGTGACTATCCAGTTTTGATATGAAGATACTAAGAGCTGGTATTACTTGGAGGACAGCTATGTTTTTTGTCTTATAAATAGTTTCTTGTTCAGTTGAATTTGTCTGACTTCCATTTGCAGTCACAGTTTCTTGTTCAGTCTGTCTACACTGCATTGAAGAGCTCTTTAGTGTTTGGTTTTCTGCCTGTAATCAAATTTGCCACCTCAAACTATTGCATCCAGAACAAAATCCATCAATAGAGGTAGGAAATGATCAACACCTTTGTCTCCACTCTCATCAGAGAACAAAAGATAAAATGAACATGGAGATTCAAATAAAATCTGTTGAGCATGTGGAGTTCTGCACTGAGATGAGGGTCTGCTCTTGGAAAGCTTGAAGCAACATTATCATGCTGAAAATTACTGGTACCGAAACAAAGCGCTTCACTTTCAAGAGCAGGCGGCCTCATAACTCTTACATGCACAGAAGCGCCATATATATATATATATATTGTGTAAAATAATTCAGCTCTATCTCATATGGCTGGTATAATTTTAATTGCATGGTAAAACATGAGAGTATTTCTAGAAGCAAAAGATAGTTGGGAACACCTGCCTCCTTATGTTCAGTGTATAAATTTATTCATTTTCAATATGAACTGCTTATTGAGAATCTTAGCTAACAAGTCCACGAACTGACTTTACAGTCTGATGAACCTATAGAGTTAATTCGCTTTAATTTGTGGGTATTTTTTTTTTCAGAATTCTGCTAAGTCCTAGCAAAAATCATTAAAAAGTACCATCCCACGCTTTTGCAATGGAAACTGGTTTCAAAACCTTTCCCAAAGGTAGCAAACTAATCCCTGTAGTTTGCCTTGTTTAAACCAGGTTGGACACAACACTTCAGAATGTACTGTAAAAAAAAAATCCTGTACGTTCATGAGGAAGAGCAGAGAATATAGCTGAGCTCTTGCCTTTACAGTTTTGCAGTATCACCCTGAGGTCACACAGGTCTACGGAATGTCTTTCATATTGTAAATGAGAAAAAGAGGAAAAAAGCAACAAAAATGTAATTTCTCAGATACTTTCTAATGAAGCGCTGGCGTTGCCCGTAAATACGCAGCGCTGGAAACTCCCGACAGCTTCCGCAGTCCCCGAGACGGGGCCGGACCCTCAGCTCTGGTCGCCTCGGTAACCGGCGGGGCCTCCGCGCCAGGAAAAACAGCCGCAATTCCCACTTTCGCAGGATTCCTGCATCATTCAAGCGCTGCCACCGTACACGGCCTCAAACTGACCTCAGCAGGAGCCGGGAACCTTTTGGGGAATATGACTGCACTGCTAGGCACGCTGGGGGATGAAGGGTTAATCTGATCAGGGACTTCAGGTGTTACAATTTATGTTTGTTCACAGTTTGGCCAGGCTGACTGGAAATACACAATAAATACATACATTTATATACATATATATGCACTAATATGTGTGCAATTTGTTCTTACAATGTGTACAATACAAATTGTTAAATGCACTAAGACTATCTAGAATATATAAAAATGCATTTTTTAGCCTGTAAAAGGCTAAAAGTCTCTAGTCATTGTTTTTTCCCAGTGGTTTCAGAACTTTTCACAATCAAATCTGCAGCTCCACATACTGCAGACCTGCATTTTCTCAATCTGGCCGCTTTGTATGGAAAATAAACCCCAGAAACTCCTAAGTCACCTTTGGTCGTTGTGGAACAGCACAAGCTCGTTAAAAATGAAAATCATCCTGCTGAGAACTGCAGAGCAAAAGGCCCACGAGGAATGCGCAGCAGCTCACCGAGGGCTGGGCTGAGGCTGGGCTGCATGTGGCGAGCGGCCGTAACGCGGGAGGAGGAGCGCTCCTTCCCACGGGAGCAAGTCCTGGCTCAGAAACCTCCCTGCGCCCCAGGAGGAATTTACTCTGTGGCAGGAGTGCACGCAGGGTTGATTACATCTCCCCATCTTCCCCAGCCACGGCACCCCGTCAGCGCTGTGAGGAGGGACGGCTTCTCTCTGGGTTCTACCTGATGGGGCTTTATACTCGGGCGGCAGTGTAAAACTTGCCTGCGCGTTAGGTGGGATCACAGCTGGTCTTGAGAAGCATGTCTCTCAAATGCTGAAACAGACATCACAGACAGGTGGAAAAACCAATGGAGGACAGCAAGCTGCAGAAAGGAAGAACCCACGTTGCCAGTAGAAATAAATGATTACGTATTTCCATTCACCACTGGACTTACTTTTCTTTTTCTGCTTATAAAAAACCCCGTCCTATTGCTGGCAGCTTTCAAGTCCAACTGCAGATAGCCTGAAAAGCAATCCAAGGAAGTATCAAGTTCTTCCCTTCTGTCACTCTCTGGGTGGGTTTCTGCTTGCTGCTTGCAGCCGAGTGCTCGCTCTCTCTGTAGTACAGCTCCTTTGGCAGTAGAGGGCACTTAGAATATGGACAAAACATAAAGAAATGCCTTCTGAAACTTCCCTCGGAAAGCTTTTGTTTAGCTATGTGAAAGCTTCAATGCTGTCAAATGTTCTCTAGTTTAAAATAAGGAGATTTTTATCAGTGTTTGACTTTGTAGATTATTTAATATCTCTGCTTTAAGCAAAATTAAAAAGCTAATTTTGCTTTCTGTTCGAGTCGGTTTTTAGCATTGCAAATAGTCTATTTAGGTTTATGGGTTTTGTCTGGTGTGCTATCAGCAAAGCAACAATATGTTGTTATTTTGCTGACACTAGGAGTAAAGGAAATAATTTTTCCTTAGAAAATGGTGAAAATAATTTTAGTAATATTTTAGGTTATTCTGGGGTCAAGTGAACCCATTCCAAAATAGGGAAATTCGATTACACAAGTGACACAGAAGAACGATACTGCAATGAAAACCTAGGAAGTGGAAAAATGTGCCCCATTACTACATTTTGATTCTTCTAGGACAAATATGAAGCTTTCATGAGAGCTCCTGGAAGGACTAGTTCTTCAGGCTTCTAAGCTCACTTATCTCCCCTGAAGTGCCTAGAAAGACTTGGACCTTCAGGGATCATGGGATGTCATCGATATTTGAATGCGAATGTTACAGCTCTGCTCAGAGTTAAATGATACATTTCAATTATTCACATTAATAAATTTTACTGTTGAAGTAGACTGTACTTCACACCTGTTCAAACTTCAGCGATAATCCTATAAACTTTACCTCAACTGGATTGTCCTTAAAAGTCAGTGGCGTTTACTCCTTTGAGGTGCTTATTTCAGAATCAGGCTTGCATGGCATATTTTCTGCCACTTATGGAATCTGGTAGTTGTAACAGTAATTGATGAGAAAATTATGTCATATCTCTTACTGTTACATGAGAAAACACAGGGAGCTGATACTGTAAAACAGGACAAAATAGGCAGCAATCTTCTCTTCCTGGAGCTATTTGAAGGTGTTGGATCAGGTCCATAAGTGGAATAAACTGATGTAGCTCCAGTGACTGAAATGAAAGTCTGCGGATTTAGAGCAACTGAGGAACTCGTAAATTGTCTGTCAAAACACAGGAGTCAAACAGTGTGGGTGGGTTCTTGTTATATTAAATTACTGTCAGTGTTCACAGAGCTTTGAGAACAGGACAAGGAGAAGACCTTCTTTTCTAAACCTTCTTTCGTATATAGTAACACAACATTTAAGTGGCTCATTATTTTTGTTTGGCCTAATTTGTGGTATCACTTGCAGTACTTCTTCAACTTGTACAAAACTAACAGATTAATATTTTTGCAAGCATAAACTGGTGTAGATGCACTGATTTACATCAAACAATTACATCAGCAGAGAACTTGATTTACCAAGGCCAGACATACAACCATCAGCTAACTTTTCTCACTTAGCTTATTAAATTCTTCTAATGAGGCACTTCAAGCGAGTTTTAGCAGGGATGGTGTCTCTGCTTACCAAAATCTCATCTTCCTCCTCCTCTGGCTGAGCCACCAATAGGCTTCCGCAGAGACAGTGGTTAGCAGATCTTCATCAGTTCAGCCACAGCACAGCTACAATTAACGCATCCATCCCATAGCCTGGATGCTACTGATGTAGCTATCAAGAAAACAGACTAAGAGGAGAAATATGGTCGATCACCAGCAGGAGAAGGATCTGCCAAGAAGATGAAAGTCTTGGTTGCTCCCTATCATATTTGGGTGAGATGAGTAAGAGGTGGTGGAAAGTCTGCTACACCTGTTGTTGCAAAAGCTGCTGCTGTTACCTTCACACAGTGTCTGCAGCTCCTGCCCACAGTGCTCTTGTACCTCGTGTACCGGCGGCCCCTTCCTTCTCGCACGTTGTTTCTACCAAAAAGGTAGCTCCAGCTTTCTTCTCTCTTCTGCACATCCTGTGAATCAAAGGCACTGTATGAAGCAGAAGTAATTGCTATGCATACGGCAGAAACCAAGCACTTATTTTCATCTCCATTTCCAAAGGCTGAAGGAACATGTTAATTACTTAAGAACTTTTCATTTTAAAACTAGAACAACAGGAGAAAGCAACCACTGGAAAGGAAGAACCCGACTTTTGTCGATCAGCTATCAAACCAGTACAGTGGTTCGCAAAGGTCCCTCCAGATGCTTATTCCTACTCTCTTTTGCTCAGAGTCTGAATGCTGCTTATCACGTGGTTAAGATTCAACTCATAAAAACATGTCTCAGCAATTGGAATTTACCCTTTGACCTTCATCCCCCCCCTTTCTCCCCCTGCTGTGATGCACAAGCTTTGTCTTTACCAAACATCACTGTTACACTGGTGAAAACTGCTTTTTGCACAAGTTCAAAACCTCAGCAGGCAGCAGGGACGAAAGCATATATAGATATAAAAATATATATGTAATTGTTGTGTCGTCTCCAGAGAAACAGAATTTTCTGGGTTTTGCCATTTTACATGCAAATATTTTTGTGCGATGATGTACCCGGTGAAAACAGACCTAGGAACAGTGAATTATTCAGTATGTTGAAATATTTCTTTTCGTTTAAACACTTTCTTGCACTGTGCATAGGCATGTGCATGCTCGTGTGGGGCTAGGAATAGGTAGGTATTGTCCTGCTCCTGGTCTCTAAACTTCTCCATGGGGTCACTGTGGAGGAACAGCACAGCTGCTTATGCTGGTTATTTGATGACATATGGTAATAGCTGCAGTGTTAGAGCTGAATGTGACACACCACAGCAAGTTAAGCAAAATAAACCTGCTAGCCTTTCTCCCCACCCCTACGTAAAAAAAAAAGTGTTTTTCTTTTGTATGGTGAAGAGCCATTATTAGCTGTGGAAAAAAAGATACAGTTGAGTGTTTCAAGTGCTTGGTTTCTATATATCTGTGTGTATGTGTATAAAAACTAACCAGACAGGCGGATCTGCATTGGTAAATAGGGCACTTCATCCACACAAAAACACATACACGTACACACGTGTTCAACAACATTCAACCAGCTTTTAAGTAAAAATAATACCCTCAGACTAGAAGCTGAGCCCGGTGTTAATCTATCATCAGGCATGCAAGTATGGTCTGTGGTGCAATCTGAGGATAGGTCTACTGCACAATTATGAAATTATATCCTCTTTAAAGGGTATAATTATGCCTCCTCTATATATCTTATTTAGAAGGCATAATGCCTCTCCCCTGAAAGTGAAAAAAATAGTACATAGAGATGCAGTGATTTTTTGCTCCCAGCGCACAAAAAACCATAGACATCCAGAAAGCTTTTGTATGCAGGATCTTTGGGCTGCAAAGAACAAGGCTGGACTCCTGATACACACTTCAAAAAAACCCCAAAAACAAAAAAGCTGCAACCTTTGTGGCTTTTCGTGAGAGGAAGCTACGTCTTGTAAGAGTTTCTCCAAATTCATTTTTACAGATGTCTTAGTAATGACTGTTTGACAGCTTAAATTCAACATGCCAGTCAGTAGCATCAGGATTTTTCCTAGCCATAATAAAATTGAAGACATCTTTTTAAGCAAACTGGACTTTGCATTTGGCACCGTTAGCCACCAGTATAAATGGGTACAGGAGTTACAGACTCAGGGGGTATAGAAGAGGTGGTAATAAGGCAGTGCCACATTTCACCCAGAAGGTGATCGATAATTTTGTTTTTTCTTCCCTGTTTCGTTGCACTGTTTAATCTTTCCAAGCTCAGATCAAACGATTGCTCATTTTGGATGATAAAGCTTATTGCCGCTGTCCGGTATGTGTGATGACCGCTTAATAATATGCACCATCATAAGGCAGTAGCTCTTTTTAGTTTGTTTTCAAAGGTGGTAAGGAGTCTCATCGCTATACTCTTTTTCATAGAGCTGAGGTTGCTACAAACCTAAAGATAAATCTGCAAATCTATGTGGCTATTCTTTATCATTGTCACTAGCTTAGTGGTGGTCTGCCATTTTTCTTGAAAGCCGGGCACCAACTGCTGGCCAGAAGTATTTTTCACTGAATTCTTTGTACTTTAAATAAACTACTGCTTCAAGAACTGCCAAGTGTTCCTCATTCATCTTCAGGACACAGAGCTTCATGTATATCTTTGCAAGCCTTGACTCTGTGAAATGTTTGTCTCATCTCTCTGCCATCTATAGCAGTCTTTGAACTCACTTCAGGTTTATTGATGGCCTTGACTAAATTAATGCAGATGTAATTTTTTTAAAAAGGTTTACACTATGACTAATCTTATGCAAAAGAAATCCTCATTTAGAGAAACTCATTGTATATTCTCCTCCTCTTGTTCTAAAAGGTCTTTCTGGATTCAAACAGTAAATGTTGCTGAAAGTGTAGGGAGGGGGAGATTGTTGTTTCCTTTGGCATTTCTCATCTTAAAGTGGTAGAAGAATATGCATCTGCTTTTCCCTGTGGAGGGGGAGATAATATGATAACCTTCTGATTATATACATAAGCGGGAACTGATCAGCTTCTCTTGTGGTTCGTTTTTAAGGGCAAGTTCCAGTTGGATTGTGCTAATGCACATATTCATGAATCTCTCCAAACAGGATTCACTGCTCTCCAGGGAACTGTTGAAGTATGCATCATTGTTTCAATGAAGTATCTTCATTATAAAACATAGGGACTATAAAAGGTGAATACCATTTGCCTCGGCCTAATATAATCTCTAGTTTGACTTTCTTCCACTATAGCGATTTTTTTAACAGAATCAGAGAGAATAAAATGAGACAATTTCAAATGAAATATTACATGAAATTAGGTACATGTGCCTTGATGAACAGTGTATTTTATTTTCCATTGTTTTACTGAAATGGGAAAAATTAATATCAGTGGAATAAAAAAGATCTTTAGGATTGCATAGCTGATTCAAAGCAGCTCAGTTGGGATTTTTGGTCTCTAGAGGTACATAGTTTCCTACTTTAGTGCATTAAGACTGGGGGGTATAATAGGCTGCACTGCTGAGTAAAGTAAACATGTTTAAGATTTGGGAAAGAAAGCAGATGATGGAATCTTTACCGAAATCAATCACAAGAAGGATTTTGCTCATTGCAAGGAATGGGGTGACATAAATGTCTCTATAGACTCTAATTTATTAGTCAAGTTTCATGGTTTTTCACTCTATAATTATTTTAAACGGTCTTACACTTTTATTTATTATAATATGCACATTACAAATAGTAGTTAGCATTGAATTTAAATATGGTGAGGGAAAAAAGAATGTTGCAGTATTATCTGAAAAGGCTTCTTAAGGCAGGGAACATTATGGTGAAGAAACACAATCACTTTCCTGTAAACATATATATATCTCTGTTTATATATTTATATATTGTTTACATATAAAGATAAACAAATGTGGTTTTTTTCAGAGTACAATGAATCTCTCACAGAAGAAAAGTTTTTAGGTAGCTTGCAGCACTCTAGGCAATGTATAAACAAGGAGATAGGCATGGTCCTTGCTCAAGGAGCTTGTTTTCTGAGAAGGGTATAGACAACTCTGTTCAGATAGATATAATATAGTATGTAGGATGAAGGTCCAATGTTAAAAATATTAAAATAATATTGGACTATTTTATTGTTTTGCTTTGTATTTTAGAAAAAATGGTATTCAAGGTAAAATACTGGTGAAGATATCTAGCTCTGGATGGCCTTGTGACTTCAGATAGCTCCGTGTTACATTAGAAAATGCTTTATATTTTAGTTTGTTTTCACAGTATAAAATTCATGCCTGTATATAGGAGCAAAACATGGTCTATGGCCCACTTAAATTCCACTCAAACTGTATTTGGAAAGCTTAAGTGGGGCTTATATAGTGAATAGGACTTTTCCTGGCACACTTTGATCCATGATGGATTTCTCTTGTTGTAGCAGTGGTGACACAAGTCATGTGTTCTATAATGACACCAGATTTATGAAAACCTGTCATGGTCAAAAGCAGTCACATGCAAGCACAAAAAAGAAAAAAAAAAAAAATCTGGTGCTACATCATCAGCAATGTTAGAAGAATTACACATATTTCACAGTTTGATTCAACGTCACCAGGTCTCTGACAACAGATAGCTGGCATTCGTAGTATGACTGGGAGTTTCCAGCCATCCCCCTCCCCCTCCTCCTCCTCCAAATTTTGTTTAATTGAGTATGTTGGCAACCAGACCTTGAAATATGCTTTGCTGTCAATTACTTCCTTTTAAAAGGCAAAACATCAATATGAGTTTCTACACCACTTTGTTCCGTGATTAGTGCCTTTGGTGGCAAACTGGTGCCTGCAGAATGCACCCATGCTAGCACGATATAATAATATCCTAGAAATCCTGCCTGGGAGATACAGTGAATCATTCATTAGGGGATGTGTGAATATATTACATAAATGAATATACTATAT
>NW_009195860.1:20767-30176 GCF_000690835.1 Fulmarus glacialis | reverse complement strand
TATAAATAAATATAATATTAAAATATAGGTGCATAAATAAATTATACATAAAATAAAATAGATGAAATAGTGAAATAAATATATTGTAAATAAAAGTATATTCTATTGATAATAACATCTAAGGAGAACAGAGAGAAACTTAAATTTAAAGTCTCATTTATGTAAAGGGTCCTCAGACCCCAAATACCTCTGGTGTCTCCTAGAAGAGAAGATACTTAGTAAGTCCCAGGAAATATGAAGAGCTAGTTCTAGCGTTTCTAGCTGCTTCTGCTCCTGTGTTTCCAATGTTTCTGTCTTATCTAATACCCGTCATCCTTGTTTTAGATGCTTTGATCCATACTATACTTTCTGAATTCACTTAAAATAGAAGAATGGGCATTATTTTTTGCTTTATTACAGACATTACTGAACTTCATAATTAGTCTCATTACATTGTCATGCTTTATGGTATATAACACGCTTACGTGGTGCAAATGCTATTGCATAATAGACGATGATTTCATAACAGGGATCATCTCAGATGATTACTCAGAATAACCATAGACGTAAATACAAAGTGGCTTAATTTTAAAAGGCAGTGGTATTTTTCTCTTTCCCAGAGATTAGCGTATGCATGTGTCCTTTCAAGTAGTGGTCCTAACGTAAGTAAACACTTATTTTGCTTATTTCCAATTTCACTGTAATATCCAACCGTTTGGGACTTTTGTGCAAGAAATTATTTAGAATGAACTTCTGGACTGACTTTTTAATAAACAGAGTGCTACAGACTATAATATTGAGGCACCTGTACAAAAAGACACAGACTCCTTTGCAAGGAATGTCTTAGGTGAAGACACTTGGCAATAAACACCAGCACACAATGTCTAGCAACTTTTGCTTCAAGATGATGTTTAAATATCAAAGACCAAAAAGAACAGCATATTGGAAGAAGAGTTCTCCCTTTGTTTTTTATTCACTCTGGAAACATATCACTTGTATCCATCTAGCAATGCTACTTTGAGAACATATTGTTGGATACTGTATTTCCTTGTGGCTTTGCTGCTTTGACTAATCACATGCGCTGATGGCTGACTAAAATCATGCTTCTGAGGCCGGATAAATTCCACCAGCAGCTTCACTTGGCCTGCTCTGAGCTGCTTCCAGGGCTACAAGGGCTAGAGAGCCATTGTCAAGTAGGAGATCGTAGGCTGGATCACCTTCTTCTGTGTATCCATTGCATGACAACAGAGATGAGTCTAGTCATGGGACTGGATTTACATGAGCTGTTCTACCCTGGGAAAGCAGAGGGAATGCGAGTTTAGCTCACAAGAAGCACTGTAAGAGGCTACATGGCTTGTCCTGATGGGAAGTTTAATGCAAATGGGTTAATATACTTTACTGAAGTTTGATGCAGGAATATTTGAACTCATTCCTACAGCCCCTTGATGGAGAATGAGATGCCCTGATCCAGCACGGTTGTGCAAATAGTGTGGGCTTGTGAATGTCAGGTCTGCCACCCCAAAATATGCGACAGCTTATTTTGGAGTGAGGGGAACATTTTACTTCTATAATAAGGGTAACTTGGACAAACATTTCAAAAACATTTCAGAGTGATTTAAAACAAAATGCTGCTACTCTTAGCTCAGTCAATGAAACAACACTCTCCTCCCAAATACTTGCACACCTCGACTGAGCAGTAAATGAATAGTCTTCTGAGAAATGTAACTAATGTTTTTTCATTGGTGATTTGCATGGGACCCTACCAAATACTCAGTTATGTGTGTTTTACTGTGTGGATGTGAAGGAATATGTTTGTATAGAGAATAGGTATAGATGTTCATTGGCCTTTATGATCAGGCAAAACAGAACCAAAGGAGATCACACCTGCTGAATTTAAAGGCCTATTAATTCACTTCTCCCAGAGGAAATGACTTTATGGGTAGAAAATGTCTACTAAGTCTGTAAATGAGTCCATATTTATTTCAGATAGGGAAGGATAGGTCCGTTGCTATGACTTTGGATACAAGTAGCAGGAGGGGGGAATTAAAAATAGCAACTGCTCTTACTTCGCTTTCCTATGTCAATAGCTTATGATAGATATATGGAGATTAAAATGAAATGGCTGTGGAAGAATAGCAGTCAGAAAAGCAATACCTTCCCATCCAATGACCTTTACAATTTAGAGGATGAAAAGACACATTATGCACAAACATTTTGTTATCTTCAGGAACAAAGTGCTGGTAACTGGACTCTGGATGGCGCAGCCTGAATACAAATGAGCATCCTAATTGAGCTGATTTGATCTTTCTTAAACTATAGTCCAAGTCAATAATATAGTGTTACTGAAAGAAGCAGTCCTCTCATTAGAGGTGGCATACCATGACAGAGAGTTTCCCGCAGTGGCATCTATCCTGTCATTGATTATGCACTGCTCATCAGTGAACTGTGGCATTAAAATCAAAGGTCTCCCTTCTGCTGTCAGCTTCTTTTTTGCCTGGTTCTTTTAGGTTCATTTCTTGAGCAAAATCAAAATCTTACTAAGAGAAAACAATCTAATGCTCACCCTGTTTTGTTGAGGTTTCCTTTTTTTTTTTTAAGGGGAAGAATGAAAAAATGAGTCACAAATGACAAATGTTAGTGGCATTGTTTTATATGGCACTGGACGACATAACAGTCATAAGGCAGCATAAAAATCAGTGTAGAATAAAGTAGAATGGCTTTCTCTGATATGATCTGGAAGGGTAAGGGAGAAAAATTACACTATTTTTTAGTACAGTATACTTAAAAAAAAAATCCTTCTTCTACAAAATGTTGCATTAGAAATTCCTTTTAACTGGGAAACTGGCTTCTTTTGTGTGAAGAATGCAGATAACAGTTCTGACTGAAAACTGTGGTTGAGATGATGTTATTTATAAAGTCATATTCCTTATAGTCATTCAGAAGGCAGGATTTGTGATATGGTGTGTTGCTTGCTAAAGCGTACGACACCAAGGCATCCTGGGTTGCATTTGCTGAATTGTTTTCTGTTGTGTAACATCCCCGTTTGTAAGGCACGGTTGTGACCATAGATCCCTCTACCTGAGAGCTGTTCTCCATCCCATCGAGCGGGAGTTACTAAATCGCAGAGGTGCTTGAAGTGACTCCTCTGAATTACAGAAGAGAGAGAAAGGGCTGCTAGTACATTTTTTATGACACCCTTTGTTTATATAGCTAGCTTCAGGGCATTGTGTGTGTTTAGTTGCTTCCTCTGACCTTTGGGAAGAAGGAAAACTGGTTGAAATGTCTGAAGCAAATACTGTATATACTGTATTTTATGAAGTTTGGAGTTTTTTGTGTTTGGGGTATTTTGTTGTGGTTTTTTTTTTTCCCCCCACATCTTACGTGGTGATAATAAAATGCTCTATCAACGATATGTAAATTTTGCAAACACTGAATGTGTCTGATAGGCTTTCTTCCCCCTCCCCTTAGTTATTTATAAGTCAAAGTAAATAAACTTAATATTCCCCTCCCCTCCACTCCTAACCTGTAGCGGTGCTGTGCTCTGCTGAGCAGCCACTGTGTCTCACACCACCCATGGCTCTGCTTCGCTGGGGACTGTGATGTTGCTTATGTATAAATAACATGCATGATCATTTAGTAGGGACTGGGATTTTGGATGAAAACAGACTTATAAATGCAGGTTTGTTATCAACAGGCAACACATTTTAAAAGGTAATGGTGTGCCAAATCAGAACATAGTTTTAGTTTAAATAAACTCTACTAAAGAGTTCTGACATGTTATCTCAAAGTTGAAATGAAGTTCTGGTGCTTTTGCAACTTTTTATAATGTAAATTCAGTGTTTCTAGAGGAAATCTTACTTTGGACTACAACTGAAATTAGGCCACGTGCTTTACTTCCTCTCCACCTCCAATAAATGTAACTATCCTCTGAAAATTAGTTGCAGAAATGGTAGAATGAGATTAAAGTAAACTGTGTGGGTTTTTTTCTATGCTAAATTGTACACAGTTGTGTGAAACTGGAAAAGGCGTTTCTGATTGCCAGAGTTTTGAGCAGCCAGCTGGATGACTTTTTGGCTCAAATATCCCACTAAGAATAGAAGATTCTGAAATCAGAAGCAAGTGCTTGACTTGGTAAAATTTTCAAGTTGCCTGCTTTGGTTTTAGCATGTTAGCTATCCCACTGCCTTTTTTAGGGAATATTTATGTGCTTAAACTTAGTTCATAAGAATCTTATTAAATCTGGGCTCTGGTTAATGTTTCTACTACATACTGCATAAATTAAACTTCATGCTGGTCATGCTTTATCGCTCTGGATTGCAATGCTAGTAGAAGTTATCAGACTACACAGAAAGTACTATCCGCTAAGAAGAAGATAGAATTTTTTACATGTTTTGGACTATAATTATACTTAAAATCACACTAAATTTTAATCTCTTTTGCTTTTTGAACTGCTTTGTTTGTAGTGCGTTCCAGTTCAGCCTTGTTTCCTCCCCTTATTTGAAGACTTGTTTACAGTACAAAAGTGGAATTAGCTCATTCTTCTGTGCATGCAGTGATTAAAATACTGCGTATTATCGCTAACATAGATAGCTCAAGGTGAATGAAATGGAATTGGCTGTTTTGCATGGCGAGTTTCTGATTTTTAATTAAAGCGTTTGAATTCTGTTTGTTGCAAATGGTAGGCTGCACGCCTTGGCTCATGATAAATGTAGGTACTGGGCTGGGACATCAGTATTTTCGATAAGAACCCTGAGGGCTTTTATCCCAAAGGTCTTTTCCATGCTTGCCTTTGCAACCATTTATGCATAAAATCTCTTCAGGCCTCGTGAAAATATCTCATTTTGCTAACACAACCCTGCTATTAAAGTGACCCTTCTGTCCAACTTCCACATTTTTTTCTTCCCTTTTCAGCCTTATTTAAACAAATTTTGAAACATATGGTATTTAGCTTCCGCAGACAAACCACCATATAATTTGTCCACTTTTGCCATTATGTCTGAATTCTATTGAGAAATAGCTTATGTCAGTGACAGGAAATGTCATTGCCGGTACAAGGATGAAATGTCTTGCTGATAGGTTAAGATTTACATGGTATGTTCCTCTTAACTCTCGTTTCAAGTAAGTTTAGTATTTGCATATACGCAAAGTAGCATCACTGAAAGCTGTAACCATATACTAACAGAAATTAATCCAATGAGGCCAGAAATAATGGCTTTACTTATGGCATATTTCTGTAACATGGGTATCTTTCTGTAATTTGGAAAGTAAGTGGAGGTTTGCTTGTTCTGCCAAAACTGGTTATAGATGACTACAGGTGTTGGGAGTGTAAGTCTACCAAAGGACAGGCCATTTTTAGGTGCCCTGTATTTAGGCACGTTTATGATTTGAGAAAATGTGCAGGTGCACCATTATAAAGACAATGCCACTGTATAGCCTTGGTGATTCAAGAATACTCAAGTGCTCTGCTTTGGAGCAGTCTCTCTTGTAATACAGTAAATCATAAATGCTGTGACGAGGGTCTCTTGTACTTGTTGCTTGGTGTGTAGGTATCAACGGTGTTGTACTCCGTCATATAAAAGTTCTGGCATCTGACACTTAAAATGTCTGTTTGTTGTGACTAGGCATGGTAGATACAGAAATAATGAAAGGGTTGTTTATAAGTTTTCCTCAAAAAGACCCTAAAATTTTTGTTGAATTACGGTTAACAAGTTACAGTCAGCTCTTTCATTAAGCAGCTAGTTAGGGACTTCTAACCCAATTAAGGATTTGGATTTTTGCTGATTACGGTTTTCTTTCTTTCTTAAAACAGAGATAAATTAACCCAGATGAATTAGCAGGTGAACAACAGCAAAACAGACAATTGGTAAATGCATTAGAATGGAAAGATCCAGAAAGAACGAAGATTTTTCCATTGCCATTTAAAAACCGAAAGACATACTAGGAAAAAAGGAACCCTAGCCCCTCACATTATTAAAAAAAAAAAGAGGGAGGGAGTGTTGTGGGCTTTTTTATTCTCCAACATCCATTACCTATTAAAGGTGACTGAGCTTTAAATACAGAGTATTTCTCTGTTTGATAAAGAGAATAATTTTTGCAGACATTGTAAAGGCAAACTAGAATATGCTGACTTTGAAGTGTTTTGATTTAGATCTGCTCAGTTTTGTGGGATTTCTAGTTCCTTTTCTGTGTTTTCATTTGCAGCCATCATTTTACTCCTGACTGGGTTGGGCCTCCCATCAGGGGGAGCTCTGCCTTTCATTAGAAGAGTTGCACTGTCCAAGTTTCTGTCTTTCTTGATGTGACTCGCTTCTTAAAATGTTATTAAAGTTACCCAAATGTTGGCAGGTTGGCACTCTTGAGCTTGTGATATTCTTTGGATAATTCTTAGCTCTTACTATTAATAGTCCCAGTGGCCTCTCACTTTCTGAAATCCCCATATTGATTCCATCAAATCAAAACAAACATTTGTTTTCCTTAAATAAATAAATAAAATTGTTGACTCTCATGGAGCTTAGAGATTTATGGACCTATCAAACTACATTTATTAATTCATTTTCTCTTATGACTGTAACTTATTTCCATTGAGGTTTTCTGTTTTGTTGATTCATATCCTATGTGAGTTTCTTTCACTAAAATGTCTCTACTTCCTTTTGCTCCTTAATAATTTTTTTGTCTTTGCTTTCAATTCTAGCTTGGCTTCAAATCTCAGTGACTTTTTTTTTTTTTTAAATTATTATTATTCCCCCCGCCCCCTTTTTTCCCCAACACTTATATTCCTATCTGACCCACTTCTGGTAATTATTTTACTGATACCTTCTTAACCATTTCTGGTTGAATTCTAAACTTTTCAGTCCAGCTTTCCAGGACTGCGTTTAGAACAAACACCATTTCCATTTTGAGTTTCATATCTATTTAAATAAACCACAAATTACTCTGTTTGCATTGGTCTTCCATCCCATACTTAATCACCAGTGCATTGTTTTATTTTTTTCCTACTTAGAGGCTATAACTGTATTAATAGTATTATTCTGAGCTTATTAGCTCAATTATTGTTTGTCAATAATTGCTTACACTTGTTCTGCCTTCCATTTTCCCTTATGTAGAAATAATTTTCCTTGTATCCGCAGGGATACAAATAACAAACTATCATAAAGACTGATCAGAACTGAAAAGCATGAGAATAGTGAGCTAATTGCTACGTAATCACGACTGAAAACTGTAATATTGGCACTAGGCTCAAATCTGCTCTCATTACATTTCTTTAGATAAACTGCTGTCTTCCCCTGAAGTCAATTATGATGCTTTGGTATAGCAGTCAGAATTCAATGCTCTTCATGTCTGTCTTTCAGTATGGCTGTGGAGAGGGCACTTTTCCAAACATGCAGCATATCCATTCATAAAATTAGTCTGGAAGCTGACAGCAATCCACCTGGCTTTTCTACAACAGGGAAATATCTCCAAGTATTTTCCTTATACAGTCTCTGAGCAGGTGGTGTGTTTTGTGAGGCACCTGTCGAGACTAAGCATTTTCTCGTGATAAAATGAAAGCATAAAAGTTAGGCTGTCTCTCATACTGTTTTACTGTAACTTGAAATTTCTATGTTGAAATGCTGCACGAAATCTGTGCCTCAGTCAATATACTATCACATTCAGACACAGAAGGAAATTGATTAGTGGAGCCTGATTTACCTCAGTTGAAATTGAAATCCCAAGCTCTAATTTTTTCAGGTAAAACAGTGTGCAGCCAGTGCTGTCATTCAAAAGACCATAGATAATGATAATAGGAGTCTCTTGATACATTTATATATATTGAAATTATTTTATGAACAGTGGCTGATGGCTGACCCTTCTCCCTAAACACAAGTGCACACAGACACCTGCAGGGAATAGTGAAGTCCCCCCATTGCACCAAATGTAGAGAATTTCACCAAAAAATATTTCTTGTTTTATATGGAGATAGCAAAAAATCTGACATTTTGATGGCAAAAATTGTTACTGGGGTTTTTGAAATATGGTTACTCAACACCCCCCAGAACCCTTCAGGAAATAATTCTACAACCATTTCAAGTTTAGAACAAATTTTGAAGAGAGATGACCTGAACACAGTGTAACTGTTACGCGCTTCTGCCATTCTAGTGACTCAGGAAGAGGTGCATGTTGTATTCTTGGTATTCCTTCTAAGGTTGCAAATGGCTTCCAGTGTTTCATGCAATTATTGCCGATGTTTCTGAGGTACAAAATGGGAGGACGGGCTTCATGAGTTGGAACCACTGACCTGGAAATTATACTTCAGGCCTAATACCCTGCATATTGCTCAATGGTAAGCCTTTTCTTTCCTAAACATTAAATGAATGCTAAATGCTTTTTCACCCCAATAAATCAGTTTTCCTAATACTACATGCGAGACCTCTAAGCATGAGGTTTAATTAATAGGTCTTCATTTATGATTTCTGAGCATCAAGTATCACACGGTGGGCCTAAAAATTGAAATTCCTCTTGGGAATTTAGGCATAAGGCGTGCCACAATTTCGTATTCTTTGAGCAACGTGTGAAAACCAACTTGAGAATAACTGCAGGCCTTTTCTTAAGTGGATATTATGTGTGGATATCGCATTTATGACAACACAGCATCACTGTTCCTTTGTTCACGTGTTTCCTGTGCTGATTTTTTTCCTATTTGATTGCAAGCCATCGTAGGATGTCCATAAGACGGGCCATGAAATTCACTGCAAGTTTCACTGCAATGTTTATTGCAAACTTGATTTTCTGCATAAGAACAGAAATGGAGGGAAAATTTGCAAAATGTTGCTTATAGTAATGAAAATCAGAATTATGGTGTCCTATTTGTGGTCCTCCTTATTTTTCTTCTCAAGAATGTTTTACTTGTACACACATACAGGATGAAAAGCACCTATGTGTATGTGCATGTGTATCCTGGTTTCAGCTGGGATAGAGTTAATTTTCTTCCTAGTAGCTGGTATAGTGCTGTGTTTTGGATTTAGGATGAGAATAATGTTGATAACACACTGGTATTTTAGCTGTTGCTAAGTAGTGCTTACGCTAGTCAAGGACTTTTCAGCTTCCCATGCTCTGCCAGGTGCACAAGAAGGTGGGAGGGAGCATAGTCAGGACAGCTGGCCCAAACTGGCCAGAGGGATATTCCATACCATATGATGTCATGCTGAGTATATAAACTGGGGGAAGTTGCCTGGGGGGCAGTGATTGCTGCTTGGGGGGACTGGCTGGGCATTGGTCGGCGGGTGGTGAGTGGTTGCATCACTTGTTTTTTTTTCCTCTAGGTTTTGTGTCGTGTGTTGTGTGTGTCTCCCCCCTCCCCCCTTGTTGTTTTACTTCTCAGTACGTTTATTTTGTTGTTGTTGTTGGTTGGTTTTTTTTTTCTTTTTTTTTTTCAAGTATTAAACTGTTCTTA
>NW_009195860.1:682-20739 GCF_000690835.1 Fulmarus glacialis | reverse complement strand
CGATTCTCTCCCCCAACCCACCGGGGGGGAAGGGTGAGCGAGCGGCTGTGTGGTGCTTAGTTGCTGACTGGGATTAAACCATGACAATGTGCTTCCAGTATATATTGTCAACCAAACTGAAAGAAGATGCATGGATGCTGGAAAAGGCTCATTAATCAAACAGATGTAGTTTCAGTAATTATGAAATCTCCCTATTAAGCAGAAGCAGTAAGTCATTAAAATATCTTCTCTGGCCTTTTGGCTAAGATCAAGCATAGAATATCTTCTCATTAGGATAATGGAGTTCAATAAAATGATATTCCATCATTCTCCATAAGGGAGCAAAATGGAACTTTTTGGTTAACTGCAATCACTTAGTCATTCATTTTATCTTCCTCCAATCTTGTTCATTCATTTATAAGAGAAGATTAATTCTTCACACATTCAGCCTACTATCCCAGCAAACTGCATTCAACATAAAAGTTAACTTTGTAAATTAAATTAAGGGTGGCTTAATGAAATGAATCCTGAGAATGAAATGAATAGAAGTAAGAAGTATTTGGTTTCCTTTTTTTTTGGTGGATTTTTTTTTTTTTTTAATTCAGGAAGCTGTTGATAAATACAAATTCAGTTTGTTAAATTTAAGGAGAATTTCTTGAGGAAAATCAGACATGTTCATGACATAAATAATTTTAACTTTTTTTTTTTGCCATTGTCTTTTTCACTTGAATTTCATTTATCCTGATTATTTCTTATTTGTTTTCAACACCTTCTGACTTCATTTTTCTGGGAACTAAAGATCTTAATTATACATACTTGATTGGACATATCTTCATTAATTGTTTATGGATTCAGAAGTGGGATAGAAAAAGCAAGCTTGAAAGGCACCATTTTGCAGGGCATATGATCTTAGAAATTATATTATAGCAGATTTTCCTTATTCTGACTGGATGTCCTTCATTCATAGTTGAATGAAAGGATTGAATAGTTTTACTTTTTTCTTCAAGCTTTTTGGTGATCTTTACCCAGAGTAATTCTGGATAAGAAGTAGTGAAGTAATCTACTCATCTGTAAAAGGACAAGGCACAGTATCTTCAGTGCATTGTGTAGGTTATTTGAGGTTTGATGAAAACTTTCAAATCTTGTTAGAGGCCTAAATATGAGACTGTCTTATTGCAAAGCAGCATTATCGCCGTGTTTATGGTGATTGACAACACAGCATGTTTAAAGTTCCCAGCACACTATTGAATATGCAAATGTGAAGATAAATCATAATGCTATGATGAAAGTATATTGTTGCTGCTGGTGCATATATCCCAGGAAGAGCAATTTAAAATGGTTGCTTGAAATGTAGAATAATGTGTGAATTCAGGATAGTTGTCATACTCAATATTAAAGGTTCACATTACAAGTAGCTTGCCGTAGAAATGAATAGTGAATCCTCCAATTCAGTCATTGGTTTCAACAAATGGTGCTGGATCTTGGATTCGCAGCCCCAGCTCAAACTTGAAGAATTGCTGTCTAGAATAGGCAAGTAAAAGGTTTTCCTGGCTTCCCTGAGGTGTCTTTCCTCCCCTGACATACAGCTGTTCCGTCAGCTCCTCTGCGCTCATTAGAGGGGGGCTGAGCTAAGCTCAAGCCTTGTCCGTGTTCTTTGCTTACTGAAAGGACAGCATAGTTCGGTTCCTTTGGGATCTTCTCATTTCTTTTATGGAGGAGGAATGCTGTCTGAATTTCACATTTCATTCCAGTGGGACCCCAAGAGGCCATGTCGAGGATAGACGAAAGCTAGACCTTCACAGCTTTGTTCTGGGTGTGAGCATTATACCGAAGATAGGGAGTTAAAACTTGAAGTAGAAAGCTGACTACGTAGAATTCATTTTACAAATTGATTTGGTGTTCTTTAGATGCCCTTGAATAGATTTGTAAAAAGCATTTAATGCTTTTACACTGCATTTAGTCAACATTATTGGTATGAACTTGTGTGGTGTCTCTGACAAGCAATGTAAAGTCAACTCTCTGATATTTTATTGTTAAGCGGTGTGGTGGGTTGACCCTGGCCCTGGTGGGTTGACCCTGCCAGACACCCCCACCCAGCTGCTCCCTCACTCCCCTCCTCAACGGGACAGGGGAGAAAACAAGATGAAGAAGCTCGTGGGTCAAGATAAAGATAGGGAGATCGCTTGCCAGTTACCTCACGGGCAAAACAGATTTGACTTGGGGAAAATGAATTTAATTTATTGCCAATTAAAATAGAGTTGGATGGTGCAAAACAAGTGCAAAAAAACTTAAAACACTTTCCCCTGGCCTCAACCTCTTTTTCCCAGGCTCAACTTCACTCTTTCACTCCCTCCTCTCCGAGCAGCATAGGGGGATGGGGAATGGGGGACTGTGGTCCTCTCCGCCGCCCCTGCCCTCTCACGCTGTTCCCTTGCCCCAGCGTGGGCTCTCCACAGGCCGCAGCTCCCTCAGGAGATATCCACCTGCTCTGGCAGGGGCTCTCCAGGGGAATCTCTGCGGGGGGGGGGCGGCTGGAGCCCCTCCTCCCGCTCTCCCCCCGGGGCTCGCCGGGCTGTTTCTCACACTCTTCCCCTCACCGCCGGGCAGCGTTTTGCCAGTGTTTTGCTGGCCACAGAGCCAAGACCTGGGCAACTGCAGCCAGTACAACTGGAAAGTCCTATGGATGATGCTCCATTGCTGTGTATATGTATGTATACAGACATTCATATGTGTTTACAACAGGCATCCTTCACTTTGAACGTAATGGGAATTCATGATCCAGACAAAGGCAGTAAACTGTAATGTTTGGAACTTAATATTCAGATACCTGATTAAAATTGGAGGGAATGGGCTGTAATTATAAGTCACCTTCATTTTTCAGATATGCTAATTTAACTGCGCTGTTTTCCTTGGTTGACATGTTAAACATGTAGTAATAATAAGGTTTTACCAGGCATAATTACGAAGTACTTTTGGCCTTAAAAATGCCTCAGTAGTACCTATGCATGATAATGAGGATACAATAATAGACAATGTTATTGTCAACACCATTTGCATTTGATAATTAGAAAAAACCAACAATTTATATTCAAAAAATGCTAAATGAACAGCAGGATAAGCTGGACAGCTAAAACATATTGGCTTGGATTTCCATAGCACATTAAAATAAGGTAATTTAAATCAGCGAGAGAAATGCAATGACATATCATATCTAAAAATCTGTCTTACAAAACCATATATATAGCATCCTCCCAGCCAGCTTTTAAGACAATGAATTTCACTACTATTCTCTTTAATGAGTGTTTCTAAATCAAGAGTTTCTGATGAGACAAAAAGGAAATGTGAAAAAGGAAACAGCTCTTGGGCCATTGTAATGACATTTGGTGTTATTTAAAAAGTAAAAAAAAAAAAGTCTTTGGGAGCATGTGAAGTTACCTGGAGTTGTTATAACTAGCCTTCACAGTGAAAGGGAACAATGGTACACTAGCCCTCTGCTTGATTAAGCCCTTTTAAAATTGATTTTGATCCCCATTAAGTTCAGAACTGGGTTTCCTACTTGGTGTTTTCTTCTGCGCTGTTTCTAACAGAAGCTTTCCTCTTCGTCAGAGTAATGCACCAGACAAGCATGAGTAAGGCATAAGCTGTTTTACTGTGGATGGCAAAACTGATTTGTTTGAGGATGCTTAGTTCCTTCCAAAAGCAGGTGAATTTTGCCTGAGGCAATGCAAAGACTGAATGTAGGAGTAATGCAGCACCATCCTTCCATCCTTTCTCTTCTGTCTCTACTAGTATGACAGAACCATTAAGATCTGAATCAGCAACACTGATCAACGCAGGCAGTCGATGTCCTTTGACTTGCGCCTTATAGTCTGGTCAGAAATGATTTTTCAGATAAGCAGCTCTTTGGAAATGTTGATACAGTCTGTTTGTTTTGTACGGGAGAATACAAACACATTTTTGCTTGGCAGGGGGCAGGGAGAGGCAAAATTTATTCAGTCACAATGTACTTCATGTATTTTAGGGCCTGTTCTCTGGTACATCTCCTGTGATATTCTTAGGGCAGAGAAGCCTGTGAGAGAAGCCTTTTCTGACAGTAGTAGTGCTTCAAGGGACGAAATACAACCAGAAAGACTAAGCTAAGCTGAGCGTGGAGCACTCTGTGAAACAAAACATTGGGGCTTTCTATGGCTGTTGTGTTTATCTTGATGTTTTATTTAACATCATGACTTGCTCAGGTGTTCTGTGAAATATCAGTGGATGTTGTTGTGTCTTTTTGATTGGACATTGCCCTATTAACACAAAACAAAACGCAGACACCACTATACAATGATTGCTTGTCATCTTTTCCTTCCTGATGTCCCCTTCAAGCCAAATGATAAAAACCATTCATGCGTGTTAGGCTTCTAGCTACTTTTTCTTCCTTAAAAATGAAAGGACAAGTACCAAATAAGAAACAACACATGGTAAACCTGCTTTGTAAAATTCTACCTCCAGCAGAATCCCACATGTCATTAACCAATTGGACAGACAGGAAATAATTAAGAATAAATTAATATAATTCCTCTTTCTGAATAAAATCTGAGCTATTATAAAATTTGGATATTTATTTTCCTGATCAAGTGCACAAACCATGGCACTTAACCACACTTAAAATTGTTTGAATTCAGCGTCTGGCTGTGCAATTGTTTGATATTGCTTCTTGTGTTCATGCCAAAGATTAATAAAAGCTGGCATTGGCTTTCCTTGCATTGGTATTTCATTCCCTTTTAAAAAGAACATAGAAGGACCTGCAACACTCCAAATCTGTATCTCCTCACAATGAAAAAACGATCATAGACTTTTTTTTTTTCTTTCCCTGCTAAGATTTTATTGTCTCCAGTGAATGTAGAACTAACAGCTAGAGTTTGGGCACACCATGTTTTATGGAATTAAAAACTGGTTGGCATCTCAAAACTGGACATCGCTCTTTTGACTGATGCTTCTGGCTTTAGCTATCCTCAATTAGAAAAGAGTTGACCTATCATTCATAAGAATATTAAAAAATGTTTGCTATTTTCTTCTGTTGAGATTAAATCATATAAACATTGATTTTACTCCCAAGTTGTACTCCTTCTAGAAAACTGGGAATCCAAGCAGGCTGACAAGGAGTTTGCTTGTGGTGCTAGTTGCCCTGCTGTGTGTCAGCAACAGGAGTCCTATAAATACTTCACAACTTTGAGTCAAATATTCTCATCTTTCCAACTTGCAAGTCTATCATAAAGACAAATGTTCTGTTCAGCTTCAGATATACAAATTTATGCAAATCTTGATCTGTTCTTATCATAGAGGTGTGATATTTCCTTTAGTCTACAGGGAAATAAATAAAGATTCTATCTTTAATTGTTAAATGCTAAGCGCTTTCAGACCTTGGGGAATAAGGTAAAATGTATCCACAAAATGTGTGTTCTATGAAGCTACTGCCCTAAACTGGCTTGTTCCTCGTGCTGTTGCTCCAGTGTGCTTAAGGATGCTGAACACTAACTAGAAAAAACTTGCAGATTTTGTACCAGCATATGAAAAAATTTGTTAGCCTGCTCGGATTTACGTATCGTTTCTTCAAGGTATGAGTGTAAGAGATTTGGGCCTCTGTGTCAAAATGTGTCAAAATTCACAGCCCTGTTACGTAATTGGTTTGAGTTTCCCAGTACGTATAACAAGCCTCTGAGAATACTGCATCTCACAGGTTGGTTGTAACACAGCTTGCTCTTTTCAATCTACAATACAGAGATAAGTTCAGAAATCTAAACTATGTTCACATTTTCCTATTATCCAACGTTCCTCAAATTCTTTTGTTGTTGTTGTTGTTGTTGTTGTTTTTCCTTTCCTATCCATAGTTTTATTCATCAAAATTCACATAAGATATTGGCCATAAAAAACCAAAAACATATCAACAAATACTGGAAGCTTATCTTCTGTTTTTGGGAAATTGAATCAAGACCAATGTGATCTTAATGTATGCCATATATGCCATATATGCCATATATGCCATATGTGCCATAGGTTAATGCAACAGTAAAGAGAAAGATCAAAAGTGTTTCTGCTTTCACCTGCTAAAATACCTTTTCAGGAACATTTTGTTGATACTTTTGGTGAAATCAATGTTTTATGACAATTTAATTTATATGGTCACTTGATACTTCTTTGGAAACATGTTTCTTTAACAAAAGAGTTCGCAAAATGCAGTCAGAGCTAATCCTCCCGTGCTTCAGTGATAGGAATTGAGAAAGCATGCTTTTTATACTTAGTTGGAGCAGAAAAAAAAGCTTCAAGTAGAAGAGGAAGGAAACCAAGGTTAGGCCTTATTTGTCTTTTCCTCTCAGGAAAAAAATAATCTGTCAGGATAATACAGTTTAATTCATAGATCATGCACCTTTTGGGTTTTGCTTCTATCATCACTTCTAACAGTAGACAACTGATAAATAGGCAACTAATAGCTTCTGCTATAAATATAACATATCTGTTTTCTCCAAAGGGGAGATGAAAATAAACGACAATGCACAAACATGGAATTAATAATGCCTTTGGAAAAAAACCCGGAGTTTAAGCTTAAGTGATGTTTACTTTCTGTTGTGCAAATTGAGAAACAATTCTCTGCTGCATTTTGCATACCCTATTAATTTCTATATTTTTTCATCTACCAAATGTGGAATGTGCTTTACATGCTTCATGGTATTAAATATTTTGTCTGTCTGGTAGGAGAAGAGTTTCCTCCCTACCCATTATAGGGAAAGGGTAGTTTTCTAGTATAAAAGGCATTCAGACAGGAATCTGCAGCTTTTGCTCTGAGTTAACTTTATTATGAGACTTCTGTTGAGCATCTTAACCAATCTGTAAGTGGGTAGATAAAAATATTTTATTATGTCTTATGAGGTTAACTTCCTTCATTTTGTGAAAAGATTTGATATCCATAGTGGTAGGTTCTATATACCAAGTTTAAAATATCTTTATTCTGTACCTGTGCTATATTGTTTTGAGAGTTAATATGTGGCTTTCTGTGGGCGTGCTTTTATGTTCAAGTGCCCAGCAATTTTAAAGTCCCTTACTGGCTGTTTTGATCTTGCTTAAATTAGGTTAAACAGCTCTGAATTCAGAAGATTTATGTTGATATAAAACTGCTAAGAGTAAAGGGAGCATTAAAATAAGTATGTATTGTGAGGAAAAAATTACATGTTTTGTTCTTGTTAAAGATAAAAGCTTAATTTTAGAGATAGAAACCTGCTAAAGCGATGATGAAAAGTTAAGCTGACTGGTAAAAATGTTATTCAGGAAAGTAGTTACCATGCGTTATTGTCTTATCCCTCGGTCCTGAAAAACAAACAAATCAAACTAACAAAAAAAACCCCCAAACCCCACACCAAACAAACAAACAAAAGATACCTGTTGATATAAGCTTGACTGAGGAGGAACATAGGCTAAGTAATTGGCAAATTATTTTAAGTATTTTAAGCTAAATGAGACTTGACAAGATAAATTGTAAAGTTTTTCAGTGTTCTCTTCTCTCCTCCAGCCTTGTGGGTTCCTCTGCCCTCTACTCTAGAAGTTTTTATGTGACATGACTCTAGGCTTCCCCATACTTAATTCAGATAGGTACCAGTCTGTGAAAAATCATACCTACCTGCAAAAATACTTAAGGAGCTTCATTCGCTGTAACATCCTCCAAAACATTCAGGTATTTCCAGTAGTGAAAAGGTGAAGTAGTGTATTTACATCTCAGAAGGTTAAAAACTGAAGAGGCATCTGAGGATTGGTTATGCAAAAATACGAAAATATTTATGAATTTTACTTTCCATAGAGTTGATAGTCTATTATTGCTTATGCGCTAAGGACAGTTTAATGAAATCCCAAGTGTACAACTGACTGACTTCCAACTATTCCAGATGAAATTGACCTGAGTTTTTTTTAAAAATTGAGTAAATAAGATGGCAGGTTTCTCATACAACTTTTCCAGTTGCATAGGGTGCAAAGCAATTTATAAATTTGCTCATAAAAGACACAGTATCGTGATGGCATGAACATTTGCCAAATTCTCAATTGAATGCTCTGCAGACTCTGAAGTAAACCAAAAGCAATCCAGATGTGTTTTTGTTTTGAAATGGTGTAAAAACTTCCTCTGTCCACTCTTTTCCAGTAAAAAAAAAAAACAAACCAAACCACAACCTAAAACCAAAAAAACAACCAAAACCCTGCAAAAACCTTACTGTAGGTATAGCTTGGAGACAATAAAAAGAATGTGTTTATTTTTTAAATAATTCAAAATTGAATGCTACTAAATAATAAAATAAGACATAAGTTTAATTTTAAGGACCCCTGTTCTTTCCAAATGTAAAATACTAAAGAAAAAAAAAATTTTTGTAAATTCAGAATTTAAAATACTGACACTTTCCTGAAAAACTGAAGTGTGCAAATTTTGGGTACAGTTTTCTATTTTTCCTTTGAAAAATGTTGAAATGTGAATTTCAGGAGACTGCTTTGTACACCTTTATATTTGTTATGATTCCAAACTGAATAATTTAATTAAAAAAATAAATCCTAATCTCTCTGGTTAAATTGTAGATCACAGTAATTAATGACGTTTACTTTAAATCTTTTCTCATTTTCAGTAGTTAAAGACAGAAATACGGAGAGTACTGTGGAACATGTTGTATGCCATTTGATGAAAGGCAGTGCAACCAGAAATGTCTGATAGTAGTCATATAATACATTGCACATTTGTGCTATTGTTATGATATTACCATTTCCAATGTTTCCCAGGAGTGCTTACAAATGTTTATTAATAAATCCTAAAACCAAGAAAGTTTTCTTATTTATTAGTAACCCGGTCCTCGGATGGAATAGGGCGCTAATTTATAGGAGTCAAAACATGGAGCTATACCATGACCCCTGGGATTAATAAGGCTTTGGCTATTCTGAAAACTAGTCAATAGGTATCAGAAACGAAGTTCAGGTAAAAAAATACTTCGGAAAATCTCGTAAAGTACTATCTGTCTTTGGGCATCCAAACGCACTTTTAGAAATGCGGCCCTGGTGGCGCATCCAGTGTTGCCCAAAGACTAATTCCTGAATCAGAACCAGAGCTCTGCTGTGAGCAAAGTAACTGCCATAAAAAACATTACCGGAGACTTGTTCCTTTCCTTACAGAGATCTATAGAAAGGCTTGAAATAAACCTCAGAACGAGTAACCTTGAACAGTAAGGGTTGTGTGGAGACCACTAAATTCATGTAATTTATGGCATTACCTTGGAGGGGGAAAAATAGCTGCTCCGTTTTCTTCCTTTTCAGCAGGCAGCCACCCTTTTGAGCAACAATGTGTTATCTCTATTGATGGTATGCAACTTGAAGTGGAATATGAAACATCCCAGGCGATCAATATGAGCTGCTCTAATCTTTTAGATTACAGCTGAGCTCCAGAGATACTTACAGAAAAGCTTCAGTTACACTTGGACTCATTTGCTCATGAAGCTGAATGTGAACTTGGCTCCCTAGCAGTCTGTCAAGACTCCTGTGAAAAGTCAGTCCTGCGGGGAAGCTGCAGAGTTCTGCAACATGGAAAGAGCACTATGCTCACAAGAGCACAGTGAGAAATAACAGATCAAAGCAATGGAGACCAGTAGAAATAGCAAACAAGAAGCCAAATGAGGCTTACATAAGACTTGCATTGACTTTCTGACATCCAAATGGAAACGGTAACTGGGAAAGCAACTGTTGTGTGTGCCGAGTGTTACCCTGTTTGCACAGGACAGCTCTATTGTGGCTTAAGGTATTTAAAAAGTGGGTTGGTTTTCGTTACCCGTCTACTGTAAGCATGGTACAAAAGGAGTCCCTTTTGGGATGGTAGGTCAGACAGAAGAGAGTAAAAAATGAAGCTTCTGCTCTGTCATCATCCCTATCTAGTCGATAAAGCCATCCAAGAAACTTGCTGGGGAGTAAAGTTAGCTTTTTATCTTAAAAGAAAATTTTAAAAAAGTACCAGTATATGGTGGATTTTTTTTTAAATTATCTCCCACAGTCAAGAAAAACACAACAGAACATGCATAAGGCAAAAGGTTGTTGAACCACCCCAAATGTACCAAAGGCTGGTACATTTGGCAAATAACACCTGACAGGCCAGTATTTCCTTTCCCTGTAAGAGAAGGTCTGCCTTGATAAGCTCTTCCCTGATTTCTTGCTGACTTAGGAACTTGAAGCATGAGGTGTACCCTGCCTGGCATTTGCCAGCCAATACCATCAGTATTTATTGTTTCCATTAGTGGCCGTTCTGAGGACTAAGGAAAGGGCTTCTCCAGCAGCGTTCCTGTCACACATGATGAGAGGTTTGGCTAGAGGTTTACCATACTGAGCAACAGGCTTGTGGCACAGGGCCAAGGTTGCTTTTCTTGTCATTGAAATTAAACCTGTGATAGGCTGTCCTCAAAAACACCTGCTTCTAAGTTTGATTTTTTTTTTAAAGGGGTTACCATTGACCATGAGCTGCTTTGTAGCATCTCCCGCTTTTCCATTAGGATCACTTTAAAAGTGAATTTGAAACAGTGCATAAAGTGTTCTAGGAACTTATGCTTATTTATTCCTACTCTTTGGGGGGACACAGTCTTGTGAATTAAACACGGTGGATTCTAGCATTCATTTCAGATTATAAAACCTGCCTATGCAATATGAAAAGTAAGGCTGCCTCAGCATACTAATACACTGCAATCCAAAACAGCCGCATTAATATTCCTATTGGTTGTCATTGGAGATATGCCAATTCCCATACGTATTTATCCACGTTCCAGAGTGCCCTTGCAATCTCATGACTGCTTTTCACAAGTGCTTGGTGGTTTATTCTTTCTCCTCAGTATGCTACAGAGAAATCACTCTACATGTTCAAATTGGAGGAGAAAAATGTGTTTAGGATGACTAGCATTTAGCACACAGTACAAATTAAACCCAGATGATATGATTCTCTCCCTTGCTCCCCAACATTTACATGAGAATTCATATTTTAAAACAGGAGTCTTTTGCATTACAAGTAAAGATTAGAAGTTGCTTTAAACTTTTTTCCCTTGAACTTGACAGGCATTTTTGTGTCATTAGTGAGTTGGATATACTGGTAGTAGGTAAGATTTTGGGATTTCTATTGTAAATACTCTGTTTGTACAGTGAAAATATTGTGTAAAAGAGAAATGGTTAAGACTTTTTTTGATCAGAAAGCCACGGCTTTGTGTACTTTTTGGCTAAGATGTTTTTTCTTTTAATGCTACTGCAGATTGACTCCTCTGTTTCATATTCTGCTAGCGATTAATTGTGGCTATGTTGGACTCAGAACACAATATTGACATTGCAGTCATTGCCTTTTTGCATCTAAGTTGATCAGCTTTTGAGTTCTTTATTTCTGACATACACATTCAGGGCCTTTTTTAGTAGAGTTGTTATTGGCAGCATGTTTATGTCTTAGAGCTAGTATCCTACAGCAAAATTATGATAATGGATTATAATTTGATAGGAAATCTTGACTGAAGATTTTGAAGAAAGGGGTGAATTTGTGGATTTTGGGTTTGGTATTTTTTTAAAGGTCTGTTCCTCAGTGCACACTGGACCGTAACGATGGAAAAGCCTTTGTTCTTCAAAAGCATTTTTAGTAAGTCATTGTCACTTATTTCTGATGAATGCTATTTATCAGTATCCAAATATTTTTCATTTTTAGAAGCACTGTACACATCTTAGCTCTCTCTTTACTTTGCAGACAGAATCTTTGCAAGAGCTTCTGAGAGGTCCTCCAATGCAGCTTCAAATTATTAATAAAAACCACCTATGACTATAAATGGATATTGTTGCCACTTCTTAACATTTTTAAATGTGCAGTTGTTTGTATGCATTCTAACCTACTGCTAGATACAAATGTCAAGAAGATACAGTTGAACTGCAAATTGTCTTTTTCATCTACTCAGACTGCTTTGATAAGATATGTCAGCAACTTTATAGGTGACCTGTTTATTGATCAGGATGCTAAGCATTTGAACAGACTTCTGTGAAGTAAAGCATCAAGTTTTTTTACTCTGCTTTGCCCACCAAAAATCATTGAAGTCACTGGTATAGCGAGTATTAAGCTCTAACAACCTCTGGGGTTGATAAATCAAGAGTTTGTGTGTACATGGTCTGCTTTGTGCTACAGTCAAGGCCTGTCCCTTCAAATAGTCTGGTCCCTATTCCCCGAATAGTTCATGGACTAAGTGGGAATTAAAGCAATTGCAGGCAAAGCAGAAGACAGCCCTTTTTTAAACTATCCAGCATGATGGGTAGACTATATAAATAAACTGTAAATAGACTGTAAAACAGGAAAGGACAGGTATCCTTTCCTGGTTTTGTTGAGTGCGAACACCAGAATAGATGAGGGGCTGCACTTGGTAGGACAAAATATCCATCTCGCCTGGTATCTGGTTTCCAATAGGCACGTGCCTGAGAAAGCATGTAAGAACAGAGCAATTACATAGCAGTCCTTCCCTTCCATAGTCTTTAGGTCTTGAGGAATTTGAAGCTTGTGGATTGCAGAGGTTTTGCATTTGTATTTAATGACATTAGATGACCTTTATTCCATTGATCTAATTATTTGAATCTCAAGGAAACTTGTTTCTGGTGGACATACACCGTAATTTCTCTCTGAATAGGAAAGTCAGAGTAGCAAATGTCATCATACCTATGACAAAGTTATCAGTTCTTTCTATCTGAACAGAATGGAGTGGAAGTGTGGCTTTGCTTCAGGAAGTTAACATTTAAATGGACCTAAGCTGGCTTGGATGTTAATACATCACTGAGATAAATGGTATGGAGGAGAGTTTATTTCTTTGCTGCTACAGTGCTGGCAGGAGAGTGTGCTCTGTAATTGATTAACAGGGCACAGTACATTGACTTATATGGGGAAAGCTATTATATCTCAGTAACAGGAAGGTATATATGATTCTGGTTTTAGTAAGTAAAAAATTGGATTCTGCAGGAAATAACTAAAACTGCTGAAAGAACCAAAGGTTCCCAAGGATTTTTTTTCTCTTAAATCTGTGGCATAACAGCATCTCATGTTATGAAGGAAGTTTAAATAGTGCAATATATTTAGTGGAACTTTCATACAGGGCTAGAAATACTAGCTTGTATAAGCAGTCTTTTAACTTTTGTTCTATTGGACCTAAAGTCATAAGTTATTGATGAGATTTAATATCTTTGTTAACGTCTATTCATTTGAAGTATAATCCTTCCCTATAATTCATACACATTTATGGTGAATTTCCTATATTTTGAAGCCTAAATGAGCAGGCAGATTGGGGTGTGTATGTTTGTTTTTTAAACAATGAGAAAGTGAGGTATTTTTGGTTTTATTCTTTAGTTTATTAGTTGGTATCCCAAAACAGGCGTAGGAAGTGAATGCAGTTCTAAACAATAGTGAAGGAAAACTGTATCAGCTCTGTTCGGTTTTTCCACCCCCCTCCCCCCCAGTATTGGCGATTCCAACCAAACTAAGAAAGCAGAGGTCCAGATTCAATACTTCAAAAGCATATATACACCAAAAGAAGCATATTCATGACTTCCTGTAAAAATTGTGACTGCAATGGCAAATACAGAGTGATACTCCCTGTGAGATTTTATTTTTATTTTTTGACTATGTCAAGCTTCTCTGTCTTATTCTTTTGAATCCAAGAGGCTGGATTAGTGAAGTAGAGAGACAAGGCAGGCCATACAGGGGGATGATGATTTAGAAGCTAGTACTCTTTCCAAACTTTCCAAAGTTTTTCCATATTTCATTTTGCGTAGCTTCATCAGTAGTAGCACCAATATAGTAGCTGTCAAAATAAAAGGAGGCGGTTTTCTCAATAGCTAGTGGGATCAGTAAAAGAATAGAAGTTCTGATGAGCTTCTACTATTTGGAGAGGGTTTTTTCAGCTGTGATGTTGTTTCTGAACACATTGTCTAAAATCCAGCTTTATTTTTTTGTTGCAGAAATTAAGGTTTTGCTCACATTTTATCCCTTTTTAGAAATTTTTTTGTTGTGATTTAGGATAGCTCTTTTGTTTCACAGGTTTTTTTAGAGTATCGTGACCAATAGCCTGCCATTATACTCAGTAATTAATCGAATTGCGTAAGTAGCAAACATTTTTGTAGCTAAATCTTTCTATTCCTAATATTCTTCAACAAAAATGCACGTTTTTCCCCCCACCCCGCCCCCCAGTATGAAACTATCGGTGGGGGAAAATCGTTTAAACCTAACAATTTGCTTTAAAAAATGTACTAAAAAAACCCAGGAAACTGAACAAAGGTACATGTTCAACCTTAGCTCTCATTATTAATGAGAATATATTTTTTTCCTTAAATATCATATAAGATAAGCATAGGACAATGCTATTGAGAAATTTTGTTACTTATTTTTTAAATATTTCTGATTATGTGTTCTTCTGTTTTTAAGTGTTTTATTCCATTTTTACCTAGGCAACAGAATTAATGACAAATTATTTGAAATCTCTAGCTAGGTAACACTAATAATGAAGTGGCAGTGAGAGCAGTTTGCTAGCAGTCTTTAAGTTGAAAACCTGTTTTTACTAACTACCAAAAATACACTATAGATAAAGAAATAAATGAGAAAAACTCTGTAAAGAACTCTGTCTTTCTGTGATTATGACATTCAGGGCAAAATTTGTAGTGAGCACTTCAATCTGCTGCTAGCTTCTGTTTTTGAGCTCTAACCTCTTACTACTTTGACTGAAATAGTAGTAGCCTGGCACCCAAGACCTTAAAACGTAGGCCCGTGCTCCATGCTGTATCCCTGCTGCCGGAGAGAGGTCCTGTGCGACCCTGGTTGTGCTGCTTGGGTGGTGTGATGTGAGCACAAGGGGCTGCGCCCATCAGGCTGCAGGCTTCTGGCCAAATGTGCTGCGTGGCTGCAGCCAAAGCAGTGGGAGGAGGGCGGAGAGGAATCGATCCTTCTGTTTTGTGGTATAAACAATAATGCTTAAAACCATTTATCTTCCCTCGTCAAAATTCCATCATTAAATAGCGTGGTAGTGAACTTTAAAGTCATTGGAATTGTCCTTTAATTCAGTGCAAAGCAATTGCCCTTTACTCTTGCCTGTGCTTTCACGCTGATATGAATTTTGTTTTCTCCCTTAACAAACTCTCAGAGATTTGTGAAGGAAACTTACTTACTTTGTTAAATGTCAAAGTACTGATTCATGAACGCATGTTCTGTATTTCTGTGCTTCAGTTTCTATTGCTGTGAAAGTAATTTTATTTTTCATTACATGAGACTGGAAGTTTTAGGAGACCTGCATTATAAATGACTTGATTCACTCACAATCCTTTTTTTCCCCTTAAAATTCCTCTTTTGAGGGTGGAATTAATTCAGTCTCCACACATGATCCAGTCCGACCAAATCACCGTTTTCTAATTGTACCAAAACTGTGTGGTGTGGCTGAGTGTTAAATATGCTGCCTACCAGGGGTGCTCTAATGCTTTCTAGATACATAAATTGAGGGTGTTTCCACTTACAGCAGAGCCATTGTTGCAGTGTGTGTGTTTAAAAAGGTTAGTCGAGCTGACTTGTGTAGGTGACTTTTTTTTAGGTTGCACCTGAAATGTAAATGAGTAATTTAACCTACGTATTTCACCCGTCTGTTGAAATAACTGAGGAGAAACTAAAACAAAGGGCAGTACATTAACCATCTAAGTATTTGAAAAATCAAAAGCCAGTTCTCTTCATTCTAATTTACATAACTTCATACAGAGCAGGAGATTTGTTTTAAACTTCTTTCTTCATTAGAAAGGCAAAGATTCTGATTTTGGTTTTTTCCATCTTAGATGTTAATACGAAGTTAATCTTCTTTATACTGAGTAAAATAGAAGTGAAGTGCTCAAATGGATTATAGAGATTATATTTTAAAAAAAAATTGTAATTTTTTTCAGTAGATCTGTAATAGGTAATAATTCATAGTCATTTATTAATGTACCCTAGTATATTTTCTTTTTGTAAAATATCAGGTTATCAGCACTTCTATTACCAAACTGAAAGTGTATATCTTATCTACTTCTTACGAAGCTTTCATGATAATACTTTTCTTTAGCACTACATTTTCATGTCACCAAAAACATTCCAGATTATCAGGGCAGGCTTTTTTGTTCATTTGTAGTATCCCTAAGGAGAGTGGTGGCCCATGGTTAGGCATTACCACTACCTAATTTTGTCCTTTGTTGAAGTCTTTATTTTTTCATGTCTAGGTGTGTGTCTGTGTTTGTTTGTTTGTGGGTTTTCTTGGGGGGGGGGGGGGAGGTGTTTGCTTTTTGTTGGTTTTATTTGGGGTTTTTTTTTACTGAAATGTTGGGATGTAGCCACATGCATTCCACATGTACAAAAATAACAAGGCTGTGTTATTACCCGAAAGAAAAATAAATGGTACATTGCCACTTAATACGTATGAATAATTAACAGCATAAAGTGAATCTATTTTCTTGTGTTTCAGAAAAGTGTGATGAACCTCTGGTCTCAGCATTACCCCACTCCTCCTTCAGCAGTTCATCATCTATGACAGGCAGCTATGTGCCAGGGTATGCCAAGTTAAACAAGAGAGGAGGTAAGGGGCGCTCTCTACCTTAACGTTCAGATATTTCAAGAAAAAACAATGAATTATATTTTTAATATGAAAATTCTTTTTATGTAAAATATTATTGCTTATGTTTGTTGTAACAAAGTTTTAGCTGTCTGACAGACTGTGTTTGTAAACGGAATTAATTTCTATTTCATTGTATGTGACAGTAATTGCACTCCATCGCACTACAGGGAGAAATACACTACTAAAAACATGTAGCAGCATGGGCCAAATGCCTGATGTCGATGGAGTCATACAGTATGGTTGTATAACTGACTTCAGTTAAAAAGGCATACCTGTGTTCATCGGGTAAATGAATATTTGCAAGGTCATGGTTGTTGGAGCAAAACTAAACAGCTTTGATGTGCTTTGTTGATTTAATTTGTTTCCCACCTTAGCAATGACTGCTGTCATTCAGTTTTTTCTAGCACCACAGGAACTCTGCCTTTTTCATGGATTTCTGTAATGCAATGAGGTGGTGTTCAGAAGTAACAAAGCCACCTCAATTTTGGTGGTTGGAAGAATAGGTGCCTAAGCTTGATGGTCTACCTGGTCTAAATATATCCTTCGGGCTAGGCAAATTTATTTCACGGTCTAAGCACAAGTCTTTACCTTCATCCATGGGAATTTTCATAGCTTTCCTTGATATTTCCAGATGTCTGTATATATACCATTTTGATATCAATCTCTAAATGAATTTCACAGGAATGATACATTTAAACATGGAACTTTAGATTAACAGAAAATTAGTATTCTGAATACTATTGATTTTATTTTTTTCTAAATGGTATCAATCTAAAAGTCCTAAAATCTAAACTTTCACAGATTCTTGTGAATCAATACCAAAATTTTATCTTCCTCCCAAAATGCATGTCAAGGATATAATGAATTGACTTAATGAACCTAGAATTTAGAAATACTTTCACTGTAGGAATGAAGAAAAGAGAGCAAGTGACTATAGTGCCTTGATCTTCTAAATCCTGAAGATCTATAATAATGGCAAAACACCAGACTTATAGAAGGTTGGCTTATTTGCACTGCTGCTTTATTTTTCCTGCTCCTGCAGGAATTATGTTGCTCCTGCCTGGATACCATATTCTGCCTCCTAAAAACACCATTGAAACAAAAGTGACAATCTTTTGTCTTTGAGTGTTTGTAAATGAAATCTGAAATACTATCAAGTGGTGGAACACTCTTGAGGTTAAAAGCAGAATTTGTTGCATTGAAATTATAGCCTAGGCTGCCCATCTTCTCCACCAATTTTTTATGTGCAGCTTCCGAGCCAAAAAAAACCCACCTTATGAGCAAGGCCATGACACTGTCAGCCTAATTGTATCTTAACCAAAGAATACTTATTTGCCTAGCTATTATTACAAAAAAAGAAAGAAAAGAAAAAACAGAGAGAAAAGTCTCAGTAATAAAACAGACTATATACACATACTTCCTTGTGTCTATCCCTTTCCCTGGTGTTATGCTCCCACCGTCACAGCTCCTCTGAGTCTTATGGTGGATGGCTCTAGCTGGGGTGGGGGCTATGGTGCATTGTCAGTGTCCCAGACTCTTTACTGGGAGGAGGACACAGATGGATGAGTCAAGATCTGCTGGTCAAACTAAAGGGCAAGAAGGAAATGCACAGGCAGTGGAAGCAGGGACAGGTATCCTGGGAAGAATATAGGGACTTTGCCTGGTTGTGTAGGGATGGGGTCAGGAAGGCCAAGGCGTGGCTGGAGCTGAACTTGGCAAAGGACACAAAGAACAATAAGGACTTCTACAGGTATGTCAGCCAGAAAAAGGAAGGTCAAAGAAAGTGTACCCCTGCAATGAACACGATTGGCAAACTGGTAACAACAGCCAAGGAGAAGGTTGAGGTACTGAACAACTGTTTTGCCTCAGTCTTCACTGGCAGTCTCTCTTCCCACATCTCTCTAGTAGATGGACCTCAAGGCAGGGACTGGAGGAGCAAAGTCCCTCGCACTATAAGAGAAGATCGGGTTCGTGACCACCTGAGGAACCTGAACATACATAAGTCTATGGGAGCCAATCTATGGATCCCACAGTCCTGAGGGAATTGGCTGTAGTTGCTCCATGATACCTGAAAAGTCATGGCAGTCAGGTAGAGTCCCTGGTGACTGGAAAAAGGGAAAATTGCACGCGTTTTTAAAAAGGGTAGAAAGGAGGACCCTGGGAACTTCCGACCTGTCAGCCTCACCTCTGTGCCTGGGAAGATCATGGAACAGATCCTCCTAGAAGCTATGTTAAGGCACACGGAGGACAAGGAGGTGATTCGAGACAGCCAGCATGGCTTCACCAAGGGCAAGTCTTGCCTCACCAACCTAGTGGCCTTCTATGATGGAGTGACTACTACATCAGTGGGCAAGGAAGAGCTACAGATGTCATCTATCTGGACTTCTGTAATGCCTTTGGCACAGTCCCCCACAACATCCTTCTCTCTAAATTGGAGCAGTATGGATTTGATGGATGGACTATTCAGTGGATGAGGAATTGGTTGGATGGTAGAGAGTAGTGGTCAACAGCTCAATGTTCGGATGGAGACCAGTGACAAGTAGTGTCCCACAGGGGTCCGTATTGGGACTAGTACTGTTTAATATCTTCATCAATGACATAGACAGTGGGATTGAGTGCACCCTCAGCAAATTTGCAGACGACACCAAGCTGAGTGGTGCAGTTGACATGTTTGAGGGATGGGATGCCATTCAGAAGGACTTGGACAAGCTTGAGAGCTTGAGAGGTGGTCCCATGCAAACCTCATGAAGTTCATCAAAGCCAAGTGCAAGGTCCTGCACCTGGGTCAGGGCAACCCTTGGTATCAATACAGGTTGGGGGGTGAAGGGATTGAGAGCAGCCCTCCTGAGAAGGGCTTGGGGGTACTGGTGGATGGAGTATTGGATATGAGCTGGCAACGTGTGCTTGCAGCCCAGAAAGCCAATTGTATCCTGGGCTGCCTAAAAAGAAGCATGGCCAGCAGGTCGAGCGAGGTGATTCTGCCCCTCTACTCTGCTCTGGTGAGTTCTGCATTCAGCTCTGGAGTCCCCAGTATAGGAAAGACATGGACCTGTGGGAGCAGGTCCAAAGAAGAGCCACAAGAATGATCAGAGGGCAGGAACACCTCTCCTATGAAGAAAGGCTGAGAGAGTTGGGGTTATTCAGCCTGGAGAAGAGAAGGTTCCAGGGAGACCTTATTGCAGCCTTTCAGTACTTAAAGGAGGCTTATAAGAAAGATGGGGACAAACTTTTTAGCAGGGCCTGTTGCAACAGGACAAAGGGGAATGGTTTTAAACTAAAAGAGTGTAGATTTAGACTAGATATAAGGAAGAAATTTTTTACAGTGAGGGTGGTAAAACACTGGAACAGGTTGCCCAGAGAGGTGGTAGATGCCCCATCCCTGGAAACATTCAAGGTCAGGTTGGACGGGGCTCTGAG
>NW_009195860.1:0-669 GCF_000690835.1 Fulmarus glacialis | reverse complement strand
CCCCTGCCCGTGGCAGCGGGGTTGGACTACATGACCTTTAAAGGTCCCTTCCAACCCAAACTATTCTATGATTCTATGTCAATGACAACATTGACACAGTAGGATCTGCTTGAGGTTAATTGTATGTGTTTTCAGGGAATGGGGTGAGGGGAGCTGTGTGATTAAGGGGGCCAAACTGCAGACATGGGAGACCTTGGGGTAGGTGGTGCCCTGGCTACTGGGGCACCATCCTCTGTCCACAAGAAGGGTGAGCAGTGCTGGTGGTACCAGCAGGTTCTGCCAGTTGTCTGGAGATCATCACACAGGAAGGGACAAGCCAGGTCTGATATCAAGACAGAAAGCAAAATCCGTAAGTGGGGAAGAACATGGGATAGGGCTGGGCATGCATACACCTATGATGTGGCTCAGGTAGAGCCTGGGGGCTGAAATGGAGCCTCCAGGCTCACGGGCAGGGCAAGTGGGTCCCCCACTGGTTAGGGCAATTATGGCCTGTCGGTACCCTCAGGTCCTGACATTGATCTTTGTTTGTTAGTCTGCAAATCCATACATCTGAATTCACTGTATGTGTGTGTGTTACATGTGTAGGATTCTTGTTCTTTGATCTCTTTTTCTCTTGTTTTTTGTTCTCTAAAATCAGTCTTAGCCAGTGTCATGGTTTAACCCCAGCCA
>NW_009195859.1:40862-48595 GCF_000690835.1 Fulmarus glacialis | reverse complement strand
AACTTTATCCCAGCTGAAACCAGGACACCTGGAGATGTAGTCTTGGTCACCAATAAATTTCATTAATTCTTAAGAAATTTAAGCACCTCTGAGAAACAGTTTTGAGGATCTATATTTTATATGTAGGAATCATTTGCAGCAACTAGATACAGAAATGTAGATAAAGTCTCTGCCACATTCTTTGCTTAGTAAGTTTGGTCTCAATTTGTGGACGTTCTACAGCAAGGAATATTTTGGGGGGGTCTATATTTGTATCGAGTCTAGAACAGGGCAGTCATGGTCCAATGCATACTTCCTAGGGACTGTTACACAAAGAGATAAAGAATAATGACAATAATAAAAATGTCTGCTAACATGTTAAATTAAGGTGAGCCACCTGCAGGTAGCTGATAATCATGTTAAAGAAACTTGTGAACATCTGTAATTCTTTGTCCCCATTTATCATTTGGTGAAAGAACTAGGTCCTAAATCCAGCCTTACTTCATTGTGTATATTGTAATAGCAACCTAAAATATGACTTAGTAAGCTGAGCAAGAGATCTCTGATAGCTTAGAACATGTAACACTGGTATATGCAGATTATGTCTGCTTTTTTCCACTACTTCTTGCAGGTAGTTTGTAGAATTTCTGTGAAACACAGGAAGAAGAAAAAAAAAAAAAAAAAGAAAAAGAAAAAAAAAGGAAAAAAATATTCCTCAGGCAATTGTTGAAATATTTGCATTTCTTATTTAATGTTAATAAGAAATGTCACCAACAATAATAAACACATACATACTTACATACATAATGAAAAAACACTCTGTAAGGTGAAGACAGTGCATTATTTTATTTATTTATTTTATTTCTGATCACTTAAAGACTACTAATGTTGACTGTGACATTTTAAGATCATAAACTACTTTCTAGTAAGCAACACTCCTGCTTTTCATATTTACAGTTTAAAAATAAAAAATAAAAATACATACTCCTTTTTCCCTTTTTAATGGTTAATTAGGTCACTAATCAAAAGAAATTCTTAAGAGGAAAATGAAATGTTGACATTTTGCAATTATTTGCTACTGTGAATAATACATAAACACACTACTTATGGTTAAAGTGGCTTTCAAACCCTTTTTCTGCCATTAGGGCATGAACTGACTGCAGAATCAGTGTATTTTACTTGATATATTGCCACATTATCTACTTCAGTGCTTCCATTTAGTTTGGGTCACTTACATTTCATTACACTGTACCTTGGCTGAGTGCAATAAAAAAAAAGTTTATTGCAACTGCAAGCTCCTAATTAAACATCAGCTGTAAACTGAGCTACCCATTACAGATTATATATATAAAAAGATGATATTCTTGGGAATCACTCTATCATGCAACATGATTAATATATATGTGTCCTTGTAAATAGGAGTTGATGTGCTATATACATAATGGATATGATTAGCTTTTTATTGAGACCCAAGACATGAAAGATAAAGGGATACATAGATTTCTCATTCAGCAATCTTGTTAAATATGATATAAGCATGTATATCCATACACAGATAATACATGCAGAAATGTGTTTGGTGTATTATAGTGTTCTTCGCTACTGTCACTGTGGTTGCAGACAGATTTGAACTTCTAAATACATGTCCACGGTAAAATTAACCTCATATCGGGGAGCAAAAAAGAAGTTATTTAAGTCAGTTAAAAATCTCTATTTCCGACAAAGAGGAGGAAACAATTCTTCAGACCTTTCTCTTTCAGAAAACACTGTAAGCAGATTTCATACCTTGAAACAGAAGCTTCAGACGGATCTCATGAAGGACGCATTTGAATTTCAACTGCTATTTCATATAGAAAGGGCTTTTTTTAAATTGCCCACTGAAGAATCAATTTGGACTTAATTTATACAATGGACATATTAGTTCTCTTGTTTTCCGGTGTGGAAAGGAAGTTAGAAAAGTTTTGACTGATGGAGTTGCATGCCCTAAGATGGCAATTTTGTATATTAAGGAATTAAATGGCAAAAATGTTTAATTTCCACCTTCCTTCCATCCTTCTTCCTATTTATGTACCCCTCTCAATTATGCCAGTATAAACTGTTTGTGGGATCATGCAGAGAACCGTTTTCAGCAATTGATGTGATTTCAGAAAATATATATTTTTTTGTGCTTTGTTGTTTGCAAGGTTTTTTATGTAGATTTCTCAGACCTGGGAATATTTTATCATGTAATGGAACCTAGATCAATTACAGGACTATATACTGAGGGAGGAGTGATGAAAGAATCCAGACTGAGATCCATGAATCATCCCATTTAATTTTAGCTCTAGTTGGTGAGGCTGAGTGTTGCTGTCCATGGACCCATATATTTACAATGCAAAGAGAAAATTCTCCTTGGGGACCTTTCAGGTCTCAGGTGGGAAAGTGCATGCCTAACTTAAAAATTCAAATTAGATGTTTAAAGTTGGGATGGATTAATCTGGACCAGCATATGAGAAGCTACAAAAATTCTGTTTCCCACATACAAAAGCAGAAGTTTGTAATTTGAAGACGTGACAATAGGATTTGAGTTGCACAAATGTGATAGCTTTAAATTGTGTTACCTATATCAGGACTCAGACCAACACAAAAATATTAAATATTTGGCCTCTGAAAATCAGATTTTCAGATTATCAGAAAAAGTAGATATAGGGAATAATCACTAGTAAATACTCTTGTCCTGGATGTTTGATGTCAGATATCTTCTGTCACCGCATTGTTCAGAAAACTCAGATGCCTAAACCCAAACTGGGGTCTCTTCAGAATCTTGTGCTGTCCCTTTTAGCTGGACAATTTTCCTTCCTTACTTTCTGCCCTTCATCTTGGATAAGAGAGAAAAAGATTTAAAAGGCACCCTTTTCCCTTTGTGTTTGGAAACATAACCAGCCCTGCAAAAAATCACGCGAACAGGCCTAAACTGAAGAAAGCGTAGATCAGTTATTGTTTATATGTGGACTACCTTTTTTACATTAGCTCAGTTAAAGTATCATTTGATATAATCCATACAGAGACTGTTGGTATAATTTCCACACCCCAGAGTTTCAGTTGGTGTAAATCAGATGAAGCTATTGCAGTTTCTCCAGCTGAGCATCTTGCTCTGTTCTTTTTCAGGAGTGGAAATTTTAAAAGAGAAATGAGGGTTAAAAAGAGAGGTTGCTTCCATTAAAATCTGTCTCAAACTAAAAGCAAGCTGTCATATTTAAAAACAAACAAAGAAACAAAAACCCCAAACGTGGGTTTGCAGACTCTCACAAAAATGCTGTAACAAAGACAACAGCTTGACAATGGCATCTGCTGCATAGAGCAAAAATTAGAGGACAATGTCATTTTTAATGATTTTTTAAAATGAAAAATTAAACCAAAATAAACGAGATGTCCTAGGTATTCTTTTTTTTTTTTTTTAAGAATCTGTCTCTCTGTCTTATTATTTATAAGTGGCAATGCAGACAGACGACAGGAACATATGCTGGGAAGAGTCTGAAATTAGACAAAGCAATAATGGAAGAGGGATTTTTTTTTTTTAAGTTTCATACAAAGGCTATGCTTTTTGCGTCTTTGTATGAAACTTTAAAAAAATAGACACATACATATCTATCCATATTTATAGACATGTACACACACACATTCACAAAGAACACATTCATATATTTATATCCACACGTGGTTTCATGTTTATAAATGAATATCCATAAAAATAAATACACATATGTAAATATGATATTTATAAATTAATATATGTAGGTGTAAAATTTGCAGATGGACACTCAGTTATTTTTAGAAAGAGAGAAAGCTGTAAAATAAAATGTCATACAGCAAGAAAAAATGGGATTCTATTTTGAGACATTATTCTCAGCTTTTTATTTTTTATTTATTTTATTTTTTTCTTCAGTATCTTATAAGAACATTTTAGATCATTTAGTTGCCATCATACTGCCCTAAAGCCTTATGTTTCTACCTGTCCTGCTGGAACTACAGAAAGGTCTTTCTTATAACAACTCAGTGCTATTCAGTGCAATTTCCACACTTAAGGGCAGAAAATCTCCTTCAAGGAAAAAAGATTTTTTTCTTAAATCTAATCTTTTTTCTCAACACTTCCAGTGACTTAAAGGTTGCCTGAAAGTTATTTATTTAAGTGAGACAGGTAAAGTTTTTATAACCACCATTAGTATCCTGCTCTCAATTAATGCAGAATAATCCTGTTTGGATTTAAGCATTTAGTGACAATATTAAAGAGCTAATTCTTAGTTAGTAAAAATAATATTTTAAGAAATCAAAGGCTTTCTCTTATATACTATTCATAATTTTATTACTTTTATTTATTTATTTTCCAAAAACCAAAATAAGCTGGAGTTGCTGGAGTTCAATTCTCTTATTTTCAAATCACCCACATTCATTTTGTGTATCATATGCGAATATGGGTTTTTTCGGCCTAAAATTTTGTTGGTTCAATAAAATACTAATAATCTTTTATTTATTACTCTTGATTAAACATAAATGGTACTTCAAACAAAAAGTTTTCAAAACTGCTTTGAAACAGTAAGTTATTGTCAGAGAAGCTCATTGCCTAAAAGCCCAGCAAGAATTAGTTCTAATAGTAAGCTGATTTTGTGCTTTCAAAAGATTAATTAAATGAGGGAACAATTGTAACTCTTGCCTGTTAGTGCTCCCAGCACATTCTTGGTCATGCAAGGGAAACTGCTATGTACTTATATTGCAGTTGCATCTAGTCACGTACAACTCCAGTCATAAATACCAGAAGTCTTGATCTCTTCTGGATATGCTTGAAACAGGTTTGATTTTTTGTTTTGTTTTTTTGTTTGTTTTGTTCATTTCAGTAGGACTACCTTGGTAATCAAAAACTGCAAGATTACAACCTGTAAAGGTACGTTCTGCTTATTGCTGCAGCACTGCTTTATCAGCAAGTGAGAGCACATCAGCAGCAGTGTAAAAGAAGCCAAAATAGTTCCCTCTTATTCTCAAACTCATTCTTTACATCACTGGAAGCTGTTAATTTTTACACAAAATGTGTTTCATGCTTGCATTTTTACCTTTCCAGTTGTGAAGAACACGTCAGCACAAATCATTTCAGTGGGGCGGTATCTCTTATTGATTCTAAGCGGAGTGTGTTGAGCATTACTGCAATATATATAATTATTCTTAGCAAAACCTGCAGTCTAGACATGGAGGATGAGAGGAGCAAACTGCATGCCTGCTTGTGGGTTGTTTTCCTTATGCTGTTTTCTCATCAGTGGTGTCAGAGTTCTAGGGAAGAATCTGCTCAAGAGGTTTGTTATGAGATAGATGGGCTTTCTGCCTAGATCCCAGTTTTGAACTGGGCCAGTAAGGAGGCACTGACCGAGAGTCAGTGGTTCAAGGATACCTGGGCAATGAATTTTCTTGTCTCAGGGGATTACAGCGAACCTGCAGGCAAATGCTGCCTGTGCAGAGAGCAGGGTGCTGAGCACAGCACCGTGGATAGAGAGAGGGGCTGGTGGCCATAGGGGACGCAGAGCATTTTGGGATGATTCTATGGGAATGCTTCATTAAGAGATATGAGTCAGGCTGAGAGATGCCAGTGAAGAAAAGACCTTTTCTGCCCATGTTATAACTTCTGTGGTCACACAGCTGTCAATCCAGTACCACGTAACCAGCATTAAATTTACTGTCTCCCCCTGCTCCTTTTCTTTCTTTTTTTTTTTTTTTTTTTAACAGACAGCTAAGAGATTGAACAGTTTGAAAAAGACACAATTGCACCTAGACAAAATTCCCCCAGATAAAGGCCAAAATAAAAGCAAAGACATAGAGACAGGAAAATGTTTCCACACAGAATGACCTTTGCTGGGAGAAGGGGGGAGAGGGGAGCTAGGATTGTTCACACACTTCAATCTTAGCTTTGCTAGGTGGGTTTTAACTCTTCATTTTCCCTGCACCTTTACCTTCTTTTCTCCCCGTAACACCAGGGAGCTTTTTCCTGTCTGGGGTTCTCCTCATTGCCCTTTTCCTTGACTTTGTCTTGTCACTCTGACCATAGTCTTGTTCTGCCAGATATGTTTCATTTTCTGCATGACTTCCCCTGGATGGGCATTTCAAGCTGTGATTTCTAAGCTTGATCTCACACTGTAGATCCTGTTATCTCAGTAAAAAGCTTTAAAGTTCAAAGTGAGTTGGATGAACAATACTTTAAAAGCAGTGTAAAGTCTAAGCATCCTCTAGGTGGGAGCAGTTCAGCAAAAAAATAAAAAAAAAATCTGAGGTTTGCATGCTTTTATATGGAGAAAGAACAATTAAAAATCATGATGCCAGTTTGGGGAAAAAAAAATTATAAAGAGTTATTAAGAGGTCTGAAGAAGTGCATGTAGTTATGGTTCTGTATCCCCACAGAGCTGCCATGGGGCTCTTGCCACTCATAGCCCCAAGGCTTCTCTTACCAGCCAAGTTTATTCTAAAGCCATTGAACTCCATAGCAGTCTGCTAGATTTTAGACCAAACTCCTTAAGCAGAAAAAACAGGGATTAATGAGTACATTATTAGTAGCTACATAAAGCAATTGGACAACATCCCTGGCAGAAACCCTGGTACAAGAAACAAGATAGTGTTTCCTTATTTTCCACTGATGTCTGTTCTGCTCTCCCCCACCTGGACCCCCTGGTGCAGCTGCATACTCTGCCCTGTTGCGTGGGAATTTTTGACAGTATTTCTAGGATAGATAACCTGGAAGTGCGTACGTGCAAGATCTGTGCTTGTTTGTTGTGATGGATTGCGTTGTCATTCAAGATTTTCCCCAACAGGACCCAACACCCTACATCCAGAAGGCCAGGCTTTCCACTGGTGTTCAAAAGGGCATCTTTAGCAACCTGATCAGAGGTTCGGATATTTGTGGAAAGAGAGCTGAGCTTGCCTTTGCTAGAATAAAATTCCTCTAAACACATACTGGGGGTATGATACAATAGCCAGAGGAAAAATCTCTGAATTTTCATAAAACTTTTGCTGGAGTAGGGGGCAATTTATTCTAGCATGAACCATCTAAAAGTTATGAGAATATTCTCATAAATAAGAGGAGATGTGACAGAATTTTTGGAAGGTTTTTTTTAGGCAGCCTTTCTCCAAACTACACATAAATTAACCTGGTTGTAAAACCTTTACACAAAGAATTGAACTCTTAGATAGAAGAAAGTTTATACAGCAAAAATTGCAGAGGTGACAAGGAAAATTAAGTTCTAGTTGGGTAATACACAACCTAGGTTGCAAACATTTTGTGGTATCTCTATGACTTATGAATAAGACACGTCAACAATCGATGCTCAAGAGGACTTGGATGGCAACTGGATATTCTAAAAACTCATATTTTAAAAGCAGAGGGTTTGATTATTTATTTACTTGTTTGTTTATTTATTGAGGTTTTAAATATAGAGGCATAAAGCAGAAGTAGCTCTGATGAAGCCTTCAGATCATAATGGAGAACGGCCAGGATAATGATTGCTAGTGATTACAGACTCTGTGCAGCCTGTGGTAGACCCTTCAGCCCAGGCTTCAGGTGCTCCCCTGACCATGACGTGGCGGTGAAGCAGTCTATCAAGCAGCTGTACAGTCCCCCCTTTTTCAGCCTTTCTTTCTTTTAATTTTTCTTTTTTTTTTTTCTTCTTTCTTCTTTCTTTTTTCATTTTTTCCAATAGGAACCAAAGCTATATAGGGGAATGTTGAGCTTTCCCCTCTTATCC
>NW_009195859.1:35565-40845 GCF_000690835.1 Fulmarus glacialis | reverse complement strand
GAAAGAGCAAAGGGACACAAGTTTTTTATTAAAGTAACAATTCAAAACTGTATTATAGCTGTCTGCACTGGAGATATATGCAGTGCATGGCACTGCATTGCATTGCATTGCATTGCAGACTTAGTCCTGTGATTATTCTGCCTGGGAACTGGCTGGACTGAGTGAAGGCTCCTGTTTAGACCCTTGTATCACAGTTCCTTTTGTTATGGAAAAAAAAGGTTGATGGCAGAGAGTATGGCACATCATTATCTCTTTCTCAAATATATCTTGGATGTTCCTAGGACCATCCTGTATTCTTCTCAGGGCATTCTGTGTTGCAATTGTCAGAGAGATATGCTACACTAAATGGATATTTCATCTGACACGTTACAGCTTTTCTTACATTGTTATGGCAGAAGACCAGAGTAATGGACAACCAGTGTGCTTAGACTTGTTTGAGGAAGCTATTTGATGATAATTTACCAAGAGTAAATATAATTCTCATAAAGATATTAAACCACAAAAAGTGCAGAGGCAGCAGAATCGCATATAGAAACAAAAGCAACCTGAATTTGTAGCAAATATTGTTGGCAAAAGCAAACGTGATTTGGACCAGTTGTGACTCAAGTAATTGCTTTCCTTTTGTAGGACTCTGTTCATTCAGCTCATCTCCAAAAGTGACAAAGGTAAGAAAGCTTTTTACAGATTCCTCATCTTTTCAGTATGCTAAGCAACCCCTTTACCTGCAGAAAAAATTGCAGTGGCCCTGAAAGTACATACATATTTTCACCTGTTCAAATTGGCTTCATTTCTGTTCTTAAGTTACATTTTACAAGAGTGAAAGCAATTAAACCTTCATTGTCCGAGCTTTCAAGTCAGTGTGGCAATACTGTCATGCATCCATTTCATTTGGGAATAGACTAATTCTCAGTCACACTGCTAAACAGATAAATGCAGCTCCTTAGGTTAATCTTGTTTTATTATTGAGTGACATTCAGATGTTCGCCTCGTTCAGAACTGCAGACTCTTTCTTAGTTAAACATCTTTTATATCATGAAAATAACCATGATTTGCAAAAGAGAAACACAGGTTGGAAAATTCTAAGAAATAAAAGGAAAAGAGAAACAAAACAGTGACTGTTAATTTTTTAGTTCTTGTGATTCAGAGGAAGAAAATCAGGATGTACTCCATGCTGTTTAATTTGTAGTTAATGACATTCATTATAATGACACATTAGACATTCAGAGTTTTGTCTTCTATTGGGTTTTTTTGAATGTTGATATGTTCAGGTTTTGAAATGAAGTAGAGTATTATATTATATTATATTATAATACTATATTGGCAGAAGGGAAGTCTATTTCTATAAAAGCAAATTCCAAAACTCAGTGAGGGAAAGATCTGACCCTGTACGGATCCAGATTAGGTAAAAATGGCTACCTCACAGGAACACTACACAAGCAGGTGTTTTCCTTATTTTACATTAAGTACTGACGATGTGTCTAAATCTGTGCCAAGCATAGGAGGAAGGAAAAAAAGGGGGATATAAGAAATTTAACCTTAATACTAGCTTTGTTTCCTACAGACAATTCTGCCATGGAAAAGGGAGTGAGAACCTTCTTTATAAGATCATTTCAGCAATCCGTTTTAGAAAATATTATTTGCAGTGTTTCTTGTCTCGTTTGGGCACTGGTCTGATGGGAAAAGATGTTTCAAACTCATTTCTAAAGTAGAAAGGGGAGAAGTTCTGGTACTCAGTCCTCCAGGAACCATAATGGAGTTGAATACTTTTAAAAAGTTGTTCTGCTAGTACAACTAACAGTGATTTTTTAGAAGACCCACAACAGGAAAACCTGGAAGTAGCAGAAATTTAGCAAACTTCTGTCATATTTGAGTAATGAAGCGAAGGTGGCAATCCCAGTGACTTTGTAAGTAGACTAGACAACCCAATAGAGCTTGCACACCGCAAGAAAAAGAGAAACAAAATGCATTGGAGGACCATGGTGTGGTGATATCTGAGAGAAATCTATCAGAACAGAGGTTTTCAGTAACTCAGACACCATTTATTTTACTATATTTAACATTGGTTTATTTTGCCTAGCAAGGGAATTGAAAAAAGAGAGACTTGATCCACAAAAGTGCAGTTTAGGTGAAAATTAGTATTTTTTATACCCTAAATACTCTAAAAATGGGTAAGTGGAAATCCAATTAGCTCTGGTAGGGTCTGCCTATGACAGGAACCTCTCATTTCATTACAGCTAAAACTTTGTTTTCAGCAATCCTAACTCTCAGCAACCTGCCCTGGCAGCTTCCACATGCAGAGATGAGAAGCACATGCTGACACACTGACAACCTGAGAGGACCGTAAAATAAACAGCCTTTCTCCAATGCTCATTGCAGACCTCTTCTGGGTACAGCTGTCCCATAAGGACTCCGGCAACATGTTCCTGAAATTAGTATCTCACCAACACCAGCTACTGCTACAGAACCTAGTGCCAATATGGCTCATGAGAGATAACAGACTTCCTCTGTTTATTTCTTTTTTTCTTTTTTCTTCTTTTTTTTTTTTTTTTTAGGAAATCATGGAGGAAACAGCTTTGAGAAACTGCAACTCCCTTCTGGCACTGAGAAATCTAAATTAACGTGGCAAACTGCCATGATTTTCAATATTGATTTACAACTACGTCCCAGTTCATAAACCTGCAGTGGTGACTTCTGCTGTCACATTGTATGCGTGTAGTCAAGAAATAGTGTTTTAAGTCGTGAAACAATAATTCAGGAAATGGAAATGTTAGAAATCATCAATGTGTTGAACTAAACCATGTAAGCATTAAACCTTTGCCTGATGTGTGCTACTCCCTAGTATTGTCAGTACTAAAACAAAAACTGCACACCATGCAATTTTTAATAAGAAAATAAATAAATTTAAAAAAAAAAAAAAAATTAGTCCCAGATTTTAAAAGTCAAGAGAATAAGTTCCATTCTTTTTGGATTAAGCCTTTTTCAAAGATTGTGATTGTATCAATTGATACAAAATGTAAAGCAATAATCAGGAGTGATAGAGAGAGAGTTTTACCTGGACCATATGCATTTATAAAGCTACTGTTCTGACCTGGGAGCATTTTACACTTCTCTTCTCCTTGGATAAGGTCATAAGAGAGAAGGGAGAAATGGCTTCATTGTTAACAAAACCAATTTCAAACTCTTCTCTTTGATCCAGTGATGAGGTCTGTCATGACTACTGAAAGATACATTAATTATTGTGCTGAAACTCAATAGAGTAAGTAAAGTAACTATTGATTAGCCTTTGTGAACACGAACACACTGGAGGGAAGTCTAGACATAACGCTTATTAAAAACAAATACTGCGGTATTCCACAGTAATAGATATAATAATTTGGCTTCCAACAGCATTTAGAGCCATTATCATAGAATATTGCAGTGGGTTTTGTGACCACAAGTGTACCTGACACACTCAGAAGCACATCTTCAGTTGCTTCTGTGAAACTAAACTGGTACATCAGCTGATCAACTGCCAGCTTTATCTATTATTTATTCTCTAGCCATACGTTTTAAAAGATTTTTTTGCTCGGACTTTTGTTGTTGTTTTGTTTTATAACTTGCAGTCTGGCACTGTAACTTTAAAGACTACTTGCTTAAAGGATAGATTTGTTCACGGGAAGTGTGTGTTTGTATCCAGTTGAACTAAACATGGTTATTTCTCAACAGTCACAGATTTCATTTGTCACTTTATTGCTTGAGTCAGGGGAGTGGATTAAGGCACAGGATGTCACTGCCACTTTAAGAGAGCATCCTTTTTGGAAAGCCAGTTTATTGTTTGGTGTTTATTTGAATAAAAAGCTCTTCTTCAAAATGTGAGCTGTTTCCTGAGAGGAGGCAGAAGCTGAATAGTATTCTTCATGAGAAAGGGAATGATTTAGTGCACCAAGTTACCCAAGGAATTTGCTACAATCCACTCATGCCTCTGCAGAAATGAAAGGATGTGGCCTCATCATAGTCAAACCCATAAAGCACATTGACAGCCAGGAGAAGTCCTCAGCAGTGCTACTGATCATATTGACCAGTGGAAGCATTTTCTTACTAGAAAGTCTACAATAAGTCACTCCAAGATTTACATGGGATTAACTAATGAATAGCAAGGAACAAATTATTTAAGGGTAAAGTTGACTGTTCCATCTTCAGTTCTGTATTTATTCATATTGCTGCTTGGCTAAGGTAATAATCTGCTGTTGCCCCGTCTTTTGTGTTAGCTGTAAAGAAGACATGTGGGGTTAAAGACATTGGTCTTTTTCACAGGTATTTCCTGGCTATAAATCCACACGCAAGTTTGTGTTCTGTGTTTTATTGCAATCACATATTTTCCACTGATTGCTGAAATTAAGAGCACTTTGTTACAAAAGTCTAAATGTTTTGTTCTGACACTGTGTTTCAAAATTTGATGTCTTGGCATAGCTTCATGCATTGTTTGATTATTTTTTTCCATTACTTACTTTCACCTGGACAAGTTACATTTAGGGTTTATCTGACAAAGCACCTATTTGAAGTACCTAAATTGGAGGTACGTAAAACTCTGTCCCATATAGTAGCATTGAAAATACAGTGGAGCAGCCTCACGGTAAACAGTATGTTTAACATAAATTTTTAAGCTATTATAAAACCCAGAAAAAGATATAATAGTCAAATTCTGTAAACTTGTTGCATTTACTAAAAAAAAAAAAAAAAAAAAAAAAAAAAATTGGTCTCATTAATTAACTCTAAACTTCAGAAATATTTGATATGACTACAGGCCCCATGGTTACAGCTTCCTGTTAACTTCCCTAAGAATTTCAAAAGGGAAATTGAACATCTAGCAGAAAAAAAGGGAAAAAGAATGTAAAAAATCTGTCAATAGTCCTGAGACAGGTTTTGCATGTGTTGTGCTTATGTTAGAAAAGCTTTTCTCTTAGAAATGAAACCTGTCATAGAGAAACATTTGCAATTTTAATATTATAGAGCAGGGTCAGGCAATAGAACTTTCTGTCTGGGGTCAGTCACCTTAAAATAGGTGCAAATGTGCAGAGTGCAAAGATGAAAGCCTCAAAATGAATAAAAGTCGGTAAGAGTCTTTGCAAGCTCCTTTCTGCTGAGGGATTTAGGTGATTTTTCTGGAATAAAGTCCCTGAATTTGAAATGAGCTCTTGTTTCAAACACATTCTGCAGGAGTTTCATGCAAACTTGAACCATTTGAATTTTGGACAATGGATTTGTATTTTGGTTGTATTGCAGTTATAGTGCAGTATCTTT
>NW_009195859.1:0-35549 GCF_000690835.1 Fulmarus glacialis | reverse complement strand
AGGAACAAAGAGATCTTAATTAAAAATAATAAGTGGGGAAAAAAAAGCCCCAATTTTTCTTTCAGGCTGACTTCAAAATCCTTGATATTATTTATTTCATTTCTATATCCTGTGATGCCCCATACATTGTAAGGCTTAGCTTTTTTTTCTATTAAAAGAGTCTATTCTATAGATTATAATGCCATTTTCATCTCCATTGTGTGCAAAGAAACTGTTTCCTATTTTGCAGTAAATACATCTGTTCCTCTGCCCCATAAAAGCACCATCTACTGACTTTCAGTAGTTCAAGAAATCAATTAAATTAGATTTGAGAAATACTTTTATTCATTGCATTACCCTTTTTTTGTGTTTTCTGTTGAAAAAAAAAATAAAAATTGGACTGCTAACATACGGATTGAAGTCTTTTGTCTACTTCCCAAGAGGAAAGACATGAATAATAATGGTCTGCCTCTACACTGCCTCCCACTGCTGAGTTAAGAGAACTGTAGTAATACTCAGCTGCATCAGAAACTCAGTTCTTCTCTGTGCCAAGGCAAGTAAAATTTTTTTTGATATAAAGTTGATTCTTTGAAGGTTACTTTTCCTTGGATATTTGTGGGTACCTATCTATGTATGAGATTGTCATTGGAAAATCAAGGTCAAGTTCTTCCATACACGGTAATGTTGTTCACTTTCCTCATCCCATACAGGATTAGAAAGAACAACCTGAAGGTAAAAGATGTAGCTACATTTAAATAATTATATTACATGGTAACACTGCTGTATCTTTGCATGAAATTTTGGCAAAGGGTGAAACCTGTGAAATGAATAAACAAGCAGTGAGCCATGAAGGAAAAATGCACTAAAAAAATTACTGCATATCTGGTGCTTCAAAACTCAAACAGTAACACAGAAGTAACTAATTTGTGGGGGAAATTGGGGTTTTTTTGCCTTTTTGTGTGTGTGTGTGTGTGTTTGTACTCTCCTGATCTTTGGGAATCTGAGTGATATGACACCTGAAATCTCCTAAATCTTAGCCCCGGCTGTGCATCATTCTTGAGAGGTCTAAAGTTGTGGGAAATAGAACCCCTAAATATGCACATATCCAAGCTCCTCTTCACTAAAGAGAAATGATTCTCATATCTCAAAGTGACAGCCATCTCTAGAAATCACAGTGACCTATTCATTAAAGACCTGAGTCCCATGTGCATGGTAGAATTCATTAAGCGATGTTATTCTCTGAGCAAATGCCATAGAACTCCGTGGTCTGACATTCATAAATATTTGTGTCGGGCAATTACCTGGTAAAACTTCAGCATATTGGGAAAGAAATATTAAAATAAAGTCAATGTTATTTTATTTTTTTTCTTCAAGAAGATTTTATTTCTGTCACTCAGGTTTAGAACCCTGCTTCTTTTGCATGAAGAATGGGATAAGCTCTCCACATCAAAAATATCATCTTGGCCAAGGTCACTTAATTCCATCGAATCAGAGCTGGGGCCCTAGTATGTGGAGACGTTTATAGCCCGCTGTCATTCTGGCAAGTGACAGAAATAGAGGGTGGAGCAGGTGCCGAGCAGAATTGTCATATTTCCATAGCAAGGCCGGAGAGCTTTGTGATTTATGGATGCTCAATATACAACCGTGACGCCCCACAAGTGAATATACAAGTTGCAAATCTGTAAACAGCTACGGTGGGAATTCGCTAATCTCTGCCTGCTGTAGCTTACTCTGTACAGGTCCTCAAGCTTTGTATAAGAAAGTTTTGACATTGTGCTCTGTAAAAACACACACAGGAGCTTGCCAGGGCTTGTCAGCAAGGACAATAACACATTTTGCTAAGTCTGTAAAACCTATCATTGTTCATAATGTCACACTGTTGAGAACTGGAAAAGCAGAACTAATAAGGCCTTTCTAGAACAATTTCTGATGTTCCGTGAAAAACAAATGTGTGGTTTTACTTATTGTGTTGAATCAAGGTAATCCAAAGCTCTGAATAAAACTAAGACAACCAGGTATTTCTCTACATTGAACAGACAATAATCTTCACGATATCCAGTTTAGTTGGGACCAGGTCTATTTTCTTTCTTTTTTAGTCCCCACCAGCTATTACCTTTTGTTTGTATTTTAAAGGAAGCTATGGACAGTGCCTTTCACTATGAACAGAAACATAGAAAAGGAAAGAAAATTGGACTGAAAATTTTTAAAAGAAATCTGCTGTCTCTTAAAAGAAAATGTGATCATCTTTTTCATTCACAAACGGCTATTCAGACAGCAAGAACCATTAATAAATGTGATTTCCAAGTGAGAAGCTTCCTAAAAATATTGTTGTGACAACACAAGCTTAGATGTGCATTTTGACAAGACAGGTTATAAAATGTTACAATGCAGTGTACCATGGAGAATACAGGAGGTTCATCAACACATTTAGAGGTTTAATTCCTTGGAAATTGGACCTAGAATCACTGCAACCCTTGAAACTTCAAAACTGATGCCATTGCAGACAAAGTTCTTAAAAATATTTCCAGAACATTTCTCAAAAAAAACCCCACCACTTCACAGGTTTTCGTCATTGAAATCCATCCATTAGCAGCCAAAAATAGCTTCCCAGTCTCTGGGTAGACCCAGTGCTGTCACCTGTAGACCCAGTATTACTTAGTAAGATCAGAAAAATTTCATGTGGGTAGATTCCAGTAACTTTCCAACCCATTGACACTGTGAGATTGGAAACTTCATGATCAGATCTCTTCTTTGAGAGAGTGAAAAAAGAAAGAGAAAACAGACAGGAAGGTGGCACTGTTTGACTCATGTTCTTTCACAATGGAGCCCACACAGCTAATTTACGTGATTAGCTTAGTTCTTGCCTTGTGGAAACCCTTAGTGTCTCATTAGTCCAGAGTACCTACAGCTCCATAAATATCAAGTGGTGAAAAGAAAATGCCTTTGAAAACCATCACAGGCTTTTCGTCTACCTATTGTAACTCCTCCCTAACTACGCAGACTACGTAAGAGATGGTTTTCCTTCACAGCATGATTAATTCAGCGCACATTAAGTATCAATCTTTCTCATCAGAGCCGTTTCTTTGAAGCTCTTCCACAATCTCCAGTTACCATTCTCTGCCATTATATGGGTGATGCTAATTCAATTGCTTTCACGCTGAGCAGTATCTGGCTCTCCAGATTCTTCAAGTAAGAGTGCCATGATTCAGAAGATGGGGCAAAAGACCTTTAAGGCAGGGCTGAATTTTTGCCCTCACTGAGGAATTCATTAGTTGCTGGTACCTGTACACTTTGTGTTGCATTGCAGTGAAGTTTCAGGTAGAAAAATACCACCCATTGTTTAGGATGTGCATTTCAAGAATGTTTAAGCATCTGGATCTGAGCACCTAAGGAACTCGAAGGTTGATTAGTGAAGCACCCATGGATTAACAAACCTGCAGGTTAGGCAGTTAAGAAAATAGACAGTCTGGATTGCTGCTTGGGATTTAGCTCGCATCTCAATTAAAGAGGGTGATGAGAAAAAGAGATAGCATCCTTAGGGAATGATACAATCTTTACATATGGCACAATTCTTTACATATGGATTTGTATGGGATAGCCATAGTTAAAGGTTCACAGTGATTGGGTTTTCATGTCCCACTGCCAATTACACAGTTTGGGTATTACCCTTATGGGTATGCTTGCATTCAAAACTTTGTATGAAGGAAATTTTAAATGCAAGTGTATTGTCATCTTGTTCTGAAATTTGGCCTTTGTAGGAAGCCACACCTCTAGAGGGACTCGATATATTTCACTTTGGGAAAAAACACTTCCTATATTTATGTTATCTAAATGTCCTCTGGTAATTCATATTCCTGCTACTCTTTCAGCAAACTTCGGAGCTTACCAAATTGGTGGTGTTTGTTGATTTCTATCTAAAGCATGTATGTTCACATGGAGTAAAACATGCTTTATTACACTGATGAACAAATTATTCGTTTGACCCTCAAACAGAAAACTATCTTGATAATATACCTTTGAAATATACAGCAGTTTGGTCAAAAAATACTCTGATGATAGTTTCATGGCTGCCATTTATCTTTTTTTTTTTTTTTTCTTCTCTATTTTAAAACATATTGTCAGATTTATTTGCTGTAGTATTAAGTTTCAAAGCCTAACCATTTCTAACCCCACACTTCTAATGTGATTCAGTCCTTTGACTCAAAAGTCTCATTCTCAGATATTAAATCAACATGTGCCTTTATGACTCAACATTTATCTGTGGGATGATGATTGAATTCATAATTTAGAAAGGCATCTGTATAAATAGATCTTTACTAATAACTGCAAAAGATAATCTTACCATGCTCCTTTTTATAAAAAGGGGGGAAAAAAAAAAAAATCAAGAAAAAGATCTTTAAAAATCTGTTCTTCAAACAGCTATTCTTGACGTGAACACCCCCCACACACTCCATCCCCCTACACATGCACACACAAATGTATTTATTTACATCTGCATGAAACTTCCATACATATCACTTTGTATACCTTACATGTAAAGGTAATTTACACTAGTTTTAAGTCTCCTTTGTATTCTAGCAGTGATGTAAAGAAATAAACCCCAGAGGGTCTTACTATAAATGAAAGCTTATAGTTCGAGTGCTATTAATTAAATCACTCTTCAACCAGGTTATACTTGGAGCTACTCATGGTGAATAGACACTGTGTTAAAATCCACATCAGTAACTACATCCTGAATTCGTTTCTGATACTTTATGAACGGAGGAAGGCATTGCTAGATATTTCTGGCTTTGCCTTTTTCCCATTTCCTTTCTTGCAATTCCTTCTCAGAAACCCAAAACTGACATTACTTTCTCGTTATGATTTCTTGAATCTGTGAGTTATTCTGCAGTATCCATATATTGCACAATTGCCAGAAAAGACAAGGAACTGGGCATTTCTTCCAGTCCTGTGGTCTTGTGTATCTATAACAAGGGTCTCTGTGATGGGTATTATGGCTTCCATCTTGCATTTTGCAACTGCCTCTCTTTGTGATGTTTGTCACTTCACTTCTGTCCATTCTTTTCTTGACCTAAAAAGTAGTTTCTGCTTTTCCTATTCCCATGAGAATTAGAGACTGACTGTGGAAGTGAATGTGTCTTTACAAACATAAAGTCAGTATCAATGGGGAGGAACTAAAAAGAGAATGACTCAAGTTAAGATTCAGGAGACATGAAACTCAGATCTCACAGGACTTAAAATTGTTTTTTAGCTTGCATTAAGTTCAGAAGAAGAAAGACAAAACTCAACTAAAAAATATCCTAAAAATGTGTGCCATATGCTACATGATTTGGAACAGTTTTTCTCTATTTGAAAGATACCTGCAGCATAATTTCTCTACAGACTCACTAGCTGCATCTAAAGCGTTGGGGGATTACCCAGCTGCATGGTCAAAGGATTACATCTGAGAAAAGGCCTTACCAGATTTACTTCAGACTGCCTCTGAAACTGGTATGAATGTAGGTGTAAGAGTTACATATTCAGCCGCTCCAATGTTGAAAAATCCTTCTGGGAAAAGATGAATGCCTGCAACATGCATACAGGTTTTAAGAATGGCATTTACCATTTTTCCCCTTGGATTTCTACTTTAGGAACATATTTGGCTTATGGATACCTGCCCTGCTTCAACTGTACCATCCATTTACCAGGAGCCATTGCTGCATCTTGAAGTTTTGATTTGGTTCTGGGTTGAGACGCCTCAGACTTTCATCAGAAGGCACCAAAAGATGTTTCTCTCTTTGTCCCCACCTCACACCCCACGCTAAGGTTTACTATCTGTATGAATAATACCTCCAGCATAAATGTAAGGAGAGTTTCACACTCCAGCATCAGGCCTGAAAATGAGAGGAAGCAAACCAAACTAGAACAGTGACTATAAAATATAACCAAAGAAACAAGCCTTAAGCAGAGAGCAAGGAGGAGGGAAAAAATAGAGTGGGGAAGAAATGTGATTCATTTTAAAACTTAATTTAATAAATTGTGCTAAAGATGCTGAAAAATGCATTTAGCTCTCAACCTCCAGGACTGTACATTGTGAACTAGCATCTAGCCATAATGGGGTTTCTGCTCCATCAGCTGCAATAATTATTTTCCTTGATTTGCCTTGGTCATTTTACATAACGATTTCTCCGTGTGTGTATATATGTGTATGCGTGTGCATGTGCTTTTGTATGCGTTTCCTTTGCTTTCATTTTCTTATTTATTTCTCTTTTCTATCCAAAAAAAAAAAAAAAAAAAAAAAAAAAAGAAGAGAAGAGAAAGCAAAACACACCAAGAAGGGAAATTAAAGATCATTTAAGACACATTTTGATCACTGCCTGTGTTAATATTTCTTACAAGGAAGTGCAGCCTCCTGGTCAGTGCTTATTGCAGACCCTTTCTCTACCCAGTTTACAGAGAATAAGGGTGCCACCGAGCTCAAGGTCTTAGTCCTGCTTGTCCCCTAATATAGCAGTTAGTATATAATGCTTCACCTTTTACCACAGGTAGCTTACCTGCTATCGCTACACTCATTTTGCAAGGTTGAAACAAGGCCTCAGGGTCCTTAGCAGTGCTCAGCGGACTGCAGGCTCAGATTTGTGTACTTGGGACTTTAAAGGCATGTTGTGTCAAGCACTTAAAATCATCAGCTATTTTTTTCACTTGATTTGCTCAAGAACCGGGTGACACTGTTGGTTGGGAAGTGGATCTCAGTTTTCCCTCCTCCCTGTTCAGAATCTCAATAAGACCTTTCTCTCCATTTAAATGCTGGTGGTGTTCCACGAATCTGAGATTTCTTACATTCTCCAACGAGACACGCTAACACACATGGTCTTGAGAATGTGCGAGCGTATATGTGTAAAAAAACCCCTAAAAAACACAAAAACACAACCTAACAACAACACGGATTTGGATCACGCTGTGATGTGTGTTTGTATCTTTTTGATCTGTATTTTCTTTTATTAACCATCCCCTTGCCCTGTATCTGAGAGTGTTAGCTACTGTTTCTCAATTACACCCACTGGTAAAACCTGCCCTGCAGGGTTTCTCGCAGCGGTTGCCCTTCTAGCGTCAGCTCAGCAGATGAAAAGCAGATGGAAAATTCCAGGGGTTCGAGTCTGAATGTTTCAATGATAAGTTAGCATAACATGGACTGGTGAGAGCTGTGTTTTGAGTCTGCTATGCAAAATGAGACAGCTGCATTCTAGCGGAGCTGTTTGCACGGGAGACTTAGCACTGGAAAGCAGGAACAACAAATAAAGGATTCAAGGAATTCACACTCAAAGACAGAGTAAAAATAAAAATGGAAAAGGCGAGTACTGGGAAAGCGAGTAGCAGGGACTGTTCACCCCACCTAGAGCCCTTTTAGATTAGATTTTCTTCTGTGGAGGGACAAACTATGCCAATCCAGGGACATCCTTTAGCTGAGGCACTTATGTTCAGCTTCTGCAGGCTCCTCCTCCAGTCAATAGAAGAAGACGCAGCCCATTTAAGACTCATCCTGAATCATCTGAACTTTTGTCTCTCTCCCACCACCCTCCCTCTTCACTGACTGCAATGGAAGTCTGGGTCAATGGAGTTCCTGAATTAGATACCTCTGTTAGATGCCTTGAAAAAGTGAATTGGCTGCATTTTCAGCCAATAGTCAAAGTAAATCAAAAGAGACCCTGGGCAGTAGATGGGAGTTATCTGAGGCTGAAACCAATGTCAGAACAGCCATAAAGGTTCTGTTAAGGCTGTTTCTTTTCCATATTGGAGTCAACTTTGGACAATTCATTACCTCCACAACGAAGACCAAAGACAATTTTTACCCAAACTGAAGACTGGTGTTTATGAAGCTCTCAAATTACCTCCCACACATGTTCCTCATTCCTATTCATTTTATTTATGTATTTAATCATTGCTCACTGGGATACTCTCATCAGATGCACATCTCGCTTTCGGGAATTTTCCCAGGAGAGAGGCAGTCACACAGTATTACTACAGCCCTCTTCAGTACAACACAAACAATATCCCGCAGTATAACTCAATCTAAACTAGCAGGCAGCTGCACAGAACAGTCACCCTATCAATTAATTTTAATAATAATAGTTAGCACTTACAAAGTATGTTTCAACTTCAAAGGTCTTTTCAAACAGAGAGGGCCAAATTGGGGCTGCCCCGGCGTGGCTGCGTTCGACAGAGGAAGGATAGCGAGAAATATTGTACTGCAAACACAGTTCTGCACCTCTCTTCCCTTTCCTTTTCTCCATCCAGACTCACAGTAATTTCAGTCCTGTTTTTCCCCTGCATTGAACAATTTGCAGACATTTCAACAAAACACCACCGTGCCTTTTTCAAGAGGTTTACAATCAAAGCCTGAGACATGAGTTACTTTGTGTACCTGGACAATATGTAGGTTAGAGTTAACTCTCCCCATATTTTTTTTTTTTTTCTGGCTTAGGCTCAGAAAATGCCACCATGCAGACAGGACCCTTTTCTTAGTACCTTGGTGCTGGAGTGAGGTGGTGTTGCCAAATTCACCATTTCTTTTCCTTTTGTCCCTAGTTTCTGATTCTGTTTTCCATGCAAGGTTGCCAGTACACTGCACCACATATTTGTGGATTTAAGTGGAACAGCTTAAGAAGTTTGCTTCCTTTCCAGCTTTTGCTTTCTCCTGCCCCATTTCATGGCAAATTAACTCAAAATGATCTAGCTAGAAAGGGTGCTGATGTCAGAAACCACTTCTATTTCCTTTGATATATCATTCCAGCAACTGGTCTATCTGCACCTACTGGACAAAAACATACTGTAGGGAGGATGGAGTATGTCTAATGTGATACCTGCTAATGCCATGTTCATAAATGCTCCAATTTTGCTGTTATCATGTAACATGATGCATAATGCATCCACATATTAACAGCAAACACATCAACTACTAAGATGATGATACTATAGGGGATTATTTAATATTAGATGAAAAATCTCAGCTCCATGTATAAAGACAAATTAGATTTCTCTCTCACACAATGTTCTAGGGCTATCTCAGCCCGTGACATTGCTATTCATCAAGTGTCAATTGGGGTTTCACTCATCTTTATTTCAAGTACTGACACAAGTTAGCTTTTAAGACAAGACCCTATAAGAGAGCCACATACGACAGTTCCTCTGTTCTTGCTCACTGAGTAAAATCAGTTTTGGCTTAAAAACAGCAAAAAAAAGCTGTTTTGTGAAAACTGGTTTGTTGCTATGCTTCTAGTCTCTTTCTCTCTCTCTCTTTTTTCCTTGCTTTTTTGAGATTTAATTTTTTTTATTGTTTTATGGATATAAAGCACATAAAGAAAAATATACTGTAGATCAGCTGCAATCATTTTGTCATTGCTGAAGGATATTATTATCTAAAAAGCATTTATGGAAGAGAATATATGATCCATATATTCATAAAATTTGTTCAAATTGGTTTAATGTTCTCCACAATATATCACACTTAGCTTTTTCCCTGTTAATCACATGTTTCTTGAAAACAGGACACATATATCTTTGTATTTTAGCATATCCATTGTTTAGTTTGTATATTTTAAATATATGTGCACAAGATAATTTAACTCATTGTACCATTTTGGAGTATTAAATAATGAGGATTTTTATTATATCTATATCTTATGGACCTGCTTTTGATAATTTAAAATCTAACAAGAATCCTAAAAGGATGCCTTTATGGAACACTGAAGATTTCAAATAGTTTTTGTATTCATGTTCTCTCTGGGAAGATGCCACATTATGTCAGTGATTATTTATCTGTACAACCCTAATTCTGGAACCTTATCTAAATTTAAACCCTTCAATCCATAGTGAGAGATCTATAGTAAGATACGTTTTTCAAAACTGTTATATCCCCCAAAGTTACACTGGTTGCGGAAAAAAAATGCTGACATTTGAAAAAAAATTGTTAATTACTTGTTTGTGAGGTTTTGGCGTTCTTGGTTTTTCTCTTTAAGTTCTTTCTGTTCTAATTTTTACTGAATTTTGTTTATATCATTCTGAGGACTGCGCTGTGACTCTTGCCTCTAAATATTGATAAAGCAGAGAAGATTATTACAAGTGTGATCATGTGGTGAGATGGACAGAGGAGACTTTTGCAGATACTTCTACAGATACTTCTACCTCTACAGGTATTTTTTAAGGGTGCTCTGGATTCATGTGAGTTATTACATTGTTTATCCACAATTTTTTATTACATTTATTTTTAATTGGAATTTGATTACTATAATCACAACAAAGCATCAGGATTAGTAAGAGTTTCATCAGAACAAAACTTTCTTGGATCACACAGAGAAATAGGATACAAACCACACATTCCAGGTGACAAAATCTTTAAGATAAAGTACAAGAACTATGGTACAAGAACTATGCCCCACTCCTTTCCTTGACATTCGCTGTTAGGTAATTATATATCTCCTCAACAGACCTGTATTTTAGATCAGTTAATGCTATTCATTAATTTTAAAAGGAAAACAGGGCATTTGATGCAGGACTGGGCATTTTAGAAATTGATAAGAAGCATAATTTGTGATATTACAATCTGGATTTAATCCAGAGTGATTTGCCTGAATAATGTTTCCTGGATCCCTTAACACTATACAATGCCCTTTTATCTTGGGTCACTGTTTCCATCATACTTCTAGTTTTGATTGACTTGTTTATTCATCATGTAGAGTATTTGGGAAAATCTTTTGTATCTCTGTATAACATAGTACAGAAGATAATAAACTGACAAGACCTTTAATAATTATTCCAAGTAACTTAAGGCAATTTCCATTAGCTCGGGCCTTAGTGGTTTTCACAAATGAGCAATAGGGTGTTAAAGACTATGACTTACTGGTTTTGGGTAACTTGTTCCTGTCTGTATGCCCTAACATTAAGAAGCTACAGGATGACAACCTTTTTTAAAAGTTGTGACTGTAACAACCAATTAGTTATAGTCATCCCAATCATCTCAAGGACACAAGTAAAAGCTTAAATGAATAAATGCTAGAAAATATCAAAGAAATATAAATTCAAATTTCTAGTAAGCATTTCTACACTTCAAACTGCTCCTAACTGCTTTAGAAAGCCTTAGTTTTTCAGAGTAGGAAAGTAACAATATAGCTCATTAAATGCTCACATTAATTCACTCCACCACCCCATCCCCCTGTCATACGCAGTTCAAATTTGCTCAAAAGTTACTTGCTTTCAAAATAAGTCATCATCCTATCAGGATCTGAAGTGTGCTCACCCCCACCCCATCCCCTTGGGGGTTATATGGCCGTTGCATTTAATTTAATTTAGGAAAAATCTAAATTGAATCTTGTTGTACTCCCCCCTGGGGAAAACATGTTTCACAAATGAAGTACCGCAGACAAAAAGAGAGAGCACACGCAAGCTTGGGAGCCATGCATCCTCCCAGACGTTCATTTGCATATATCCTCTCCTCCTCAGTGGGCACTGGAAACAGCACTTTATATTTATCTTAAAACTAACTGTTCCTCATTAAACATCAGAGGGACCTAGTGCATTTTGACAGACTGTTTTTGAAGACACCCTCATGGATTTTTCACTTTCTTTTTCCCCTCCTTTTTCCCCTTGAAAAATAAGAAATAAATATTTATTACACAATGGTGTTGTAGACTTTAATAGTTAAGGTATTGAGGATTTGCAAGTGATTGGTGAGTAGGCAAGACTGGCAGGTAAGGTGGTGATGGATGTGTGAGGTTAGATCTTGAGACCTGGTTTGGTGGCATGTGTTGCTAAATTTTGTGGTGAGCCATACTGAAAGTTTTCGGGACTCAAAGTAACCATAGAGGTTAAGATTTTTTGCTTTCTTTGACAGGGTCTGGAGTTAATAACCCACCTTTTTTGCTGGTTAACCCAGTTATTCTGGGTTGTGTACTTGAATTAACATGGATCACCAGATACCAAAACACACTGTAATTTCATCTGACCTGGGTAAAAACCTCCCTTGCTAACTTATATTTTAAAGTAATTCCTGAAGGGCCAACCTGTGCCACTGGCAGAAGATGTTCCAAAACAGAATAAACGCTACATTTTTTTCTATGAAAAGTAAATGAGGTGGAGGAACTCTGTCACCAGGTCACAATCCACCACCTCTGTATTTGCACTGTTTCTACTTCTTTGTGTTTTGCTGCTTGAAGGGAATTACATCTTGCCTCCAAATAGTTGCAAATGTGCAAACATCTAGGAAAATGTGTGGGCACTTTACCATGACTAGTTTCAGAGACTGAATGCAAAATGTTGAAACTAAGGTATAGCTAAGAGCAGTTATAGCTAAGAAGAAAAGCAACACAAAACACAAACCACAATCCTTTTCAGCTAAACCGTTTTATCTGTTTGTTTATTTTTAGGTCCCCTTTCCCTGGAGAATAAAAACAAAAACATGAAAGTCCTTTCAATAAAAACTTCTCACCGCTGTATTATTTCTCTATGTTATTTTGGCCTAACTTTACCTCACCTCAATTTTGGCATTTAGAAGTTGGGGGCATAGTTTAAGTCAGGTGCCTAGATGCTGTTGTTGTCAATGGAAAGTGACAGTAGATCCATACTTTTAATTTCTTCTTTTTCTTCTTTCTTCAGGAAAATACTGTGTGTCAAAAAGAAAAAAAAAAGTGAAAAAAATAAACCCATGTCATTTCAGGTTTCATTGTCTCATGTGTCGTCTTGTTAAAGTGTTGCATTTGGCTAGGACTTTCTTGTCAACTTACAATTCAATGTAAAGTGACAACTGCAGCCAGACATGGTGTGAGTTCTAAAAGGATGTGTCTGTCAACAGAGCTTTAAAACTGAGGGGGGAAAAAAAGGTTCACAAAATAGAGTTATAGTACTTCTCCCCCTAATGTAACCAATAAAACTTGAATTATGTTTATATTTCAAAACAATTTAAATATTTTGAGGGTGGGGTTTTTGTTGGGCTTTTTTAAAATTGATTTAAAAAAATTAATAAAAGCTGCATGCATTTAAAATGGCATAACCTGACTCTTTGAAAGACCCTTCCTTTTGAATGTGGGACTTACCATTTTAGGAATGGATATGCATCTTGAATTTCAATTAGACATCCAGAGGTAGCTCAAATAATTGTCCCCATTCTGTGCTCACAATGAGGTTTCTGGTATAGAAAGAGATCTTCTTCACTCTGAAATTAATAAACTGAATTCATTAAAAAAATGAGATTAAAAATAAAAGGTTTTTTTTATTGACGTTTCCCAATTCAAAAAGAACAATGGCAATTTGCTTTTAAAGTAATGGTCTGTTTTTTGAGCAGCCCTTCAAAATTTCATAGTATTCCAGATCAGAAGCCACCATTATCGGACCAAGCATCATCTATACCCTAAATTTTGCAAAACTAGTAATTAATGTACATTGATTCCAATTATCTGTTCTTTGTGAAACATTTGGTTTGAAAGGAATTTGGCACTGAGCTAGAAATTTCAGAAGACAGAGAACTCACCAATACTCTTGCAGCTTAGTTTTCTTGGTAAGCCAGTTCTTAAAACAAAACAAAACAAAACAAAACAAAAACCAAAAAAAACCCCAAAACCCCCAAAACCCAATCAATTTCTTCCAATTTTGGTTAATATGAATACAGTGTGTTTGGTATGCATTTTATCTCTGTGTTTCTCTGCAAGATAAAAAAGTGGTTTCTCATCAGGAGTTTTTCCTCTCTTAAGGTACTTAAATGTTTAAGTAGAAACATCCCTCTATCTTCTTTCTGATAAAATAAACAGGTTGCTCTCTTCAAATTTAACATTTTTTCTCCAGACCTCAAATAATTTCAAAAGATATTGACCGATATTTTCCTCTTCTTCACTGTCCTCTTACAATGGTCAACATCAAACACAAATTCAGTCTTTCCATCCTTGTGTCCCCACCACCATATACCAAGATACAAGTCTTCTTTACTCTTGCTTAGAACTCAAAAATTATTTAATCAAGGACAGTAAAAATTCCTTATCTTTAGAAGCTTCTTCTGAATTTTTTAACCGTTGAATCTTTCTTAAAGTCACATTTTTTTGAGAACACAGTATTCTATTTCATGGTATGCAATATTCTTTTATTCATAAATATGTATCCCCTTGCATGATCTTGCTCCTTGGTTCAAAATCTTTCCTGACCATACGGAAAATGTGGTCTACAGCATAACTAAGTATTTTCTATAGGTATTAACCTAAATAACATGGTAACTGGTGAGAGACAGAGGAAGAGTGTGTGATTAGGAGCTGCTGCTTCTTCTGCTGCCACTTTTTCATCTAACAGTCACAGTCCCCCCTGACAAAACAGGTAGCTTCAAATGTTGATTGCATATAATTTTGCTCTTAGTGTTATACATTTGGAATGCCACTAATATAAACCTTTGATGACAAAGAAAAATATTTAAACAAACAAACAACCCATCAACTCTTACTAATATAAGTGGGTCTATTAGTGCTTTCCAAAAGCCAATTAGGTATAACTGGCAGCTACTGGTGCTAGACTATTCTGGTATTTTCATAAATGCACAGAAGCCGCTAATCTGTTATGGATGTCACATAGTAAGTTTTGCTTGAGGTATGCCGAGCTGCCAAAGCATACACATAAATGCACAGAAGCCGCTAATCTGTTACGGATGTCACATAGTAAGTTTTGCTTGAGATATGCTGAGCTGCCAAAGCATACGTTCAAAAAGTTACTCAATATAGTAGTATAAAGCATATGGAGTATATTTATATACCCTCCACTATGTACTGAAGGGAAAGGTGTGCTATAAAAGACCTCATAACCACACAGTAGAGTGTGTCACCTGTTCCTGCACTCTATATTGTTATGTCAGTGGGTGACTTTATTAGCTAGACAAGAACTGCAGGCAGGCAGTAAGTGATGTATATTAACAACTTCTCTCAATTATATCAGGTCCTGACCCTGCTCCCATTGAATTCCATGGCAAAACTCCTACTGACACCAATTGTGTAGGTTTGGGATTGCATTTTTTAGCATTTGGACGCTGTCTTTAATTTTAACCGTATTTTATAAAGACTGAGAGACAGGAGAACATTCACCTCATTTTACAAAAGGGAGAATATAATCGGTGGCTGAATTTAAGGTAGTTTCTGAAGGTCATAACTGGAATTACCATAGACAGAACTAAACTCACATTCGTGGTTTCTGCAGATGTTCAAAGGCAGGCAGAGGTGAAATGGTCCAGGATGGAGATTTTGGAAGGGTTAGAGGACTTGTTCTGTGGAAGGTGTTGCACGTGATTTGCACAGCTACTGCTGGGTTTGTAAGGGAGCTCAGAATGGAATGAAAAAAAAAAAAAAATCATTTTTCAGTGCTCAAAATTTGTGAAGAAGCAGAATATTGGACAGTCTGATAAACTGATTAACTTATGCCCATTTTTAGGGGCATGCAACTACCTTGCACCTGGCAATTATGCACTGTGTACCCAAACCCGAGTGCGGGAACCAGGTGATCGCAACTGATTGATAGTGCACAGAAACCTGACTGACAGCAGACAGGAGCACATAAACCTGCTTAACAAGGATGTTTAATGCAAAGTGGATGCATTTGGTTGCATATAAATACTCTCTCTAGAGTTACACTTTCCTGTCAGATTTTATACTACAAAAATAAAGAGTTCACATGCAGCTACTGGCACATAAGGTTTTCACAGCTGTTCCTGAAGGAAATAATTTCTATCACCAGCTGTACTTCTCCTCCCCAGGGATGTAACCTCTACAGTTCTGTCCCTTCTCTTCTATTCATTCCTTCTCAACTAAACATTAAAAAAATAAGGAAATTAATAAACACACACACAAAATTGTGTGAAAGTTGGGTGTAAGTGGAAAGTTAAGGCTCTTCACAACACGGGTATCACTCAGGACTTTGCTTGAGCCATAGCTCATAGCTTGTGTATGCCACAAGTCCTACAGATCAGTTTTTAATCTATCCCATGCAGGTTTCTGTTTCCCACTTCATTCACTCTTAATTTTTTTTTTTTTTTTCATGAAGTCACATGTGGTCCATAAAATTAAGATAATGGACCTCAAATATTTACCATTATTGAAGATGGGGGATTACAATGGTCTAGCGGAGAATTATATGAAAAAGGAAAAAGAAAGAACAAATTTAAGATGACAGTGTGTGTCTCATATAGTACACATACTGACCAGGTAAGTGGTGTGTTATTTGCAGACATTTTATGTAATCCCTAGTTGTGGTGTGTATATTATAGCCCTATTTGCTCTTGATGACTGTTGGTATGCAGAAGATCATCTCTAAAGGAAGGCTGGTTTGGGAGGAAAACTAAACTGAAAAAAAACAAAACAAAACAAAAGAATTTTGTAAAGAAGCATTTATTCCTATGGAAATGCCATATAGAATTCAATAGGAATAAAACATCAAATTTCTGAAAAAAAATAAACAGAGTAATTTTAAACTTTGTTTAATTACTCAAATCCCACTGCATTTAAACCCCAGCACACGAAAGCATTTTGTGTGTGTAACTAACTTCAGTGGCATCAGTGGAACGTCAGCTTGTACTTAAAGTTAACCACATGCTTAAGCAGTCCATTGAACTGGGGTCTTGATATGCAATAATATCCTTTCTGCGTTTTTAAAACTACGTATTAATTAGCCATTTTACTTCATTCATAGCTATACTTCAGTTATAAAAGTTAGTACAAGAGTTATGCAGAAAACTTCTTGTTAGCTGTTGAACTCTAACATTTTTCTATGAGGAGAATAATTTCAAGTCTTTTTTCCTCCCTCCATTTGCTATGCTCCATAGCAAATCTCACATTTTAATCCTTGTCCTTTAAGTATATTATTTATGCCCAAATAGTGTCATCTGCACAATGTAGGCATCTTTATACATATATTTTTACAGTGTCACCTCTTTATCTTTCCTCTCCCTTTGCTTGTACTATTTATCAAACAAACTACTTTGTGTTAAATCTGTAAACTTTTTTTTTCAATAAAAAATTAATGCCTTCTCTTTATACATGAAGAAACTTCTGCGGATTTAAGAGGCAGATAAGAGGAATTTTCTGTAGATGTTTTTTTTTCCTGACTTTCCTAGAATGGAATACATCATTATATCCCTGTTATAAAAGCTTACCTGATATGTACACAATATAAATAATGCTAAACTTTATTAATTTTTAAAATTCTGTAAGATTTTGTGAAATTGCTATACGAACAACTGTATTATTATTTGAGTCTGTAGCTCAAGCTCTACTCACTCAGTTCTGTAGAGCATTTCTAAAGGAAAGTGAAATGAATTATTCTTCTGGACACATCAGAGGTTTAATTAGCGGAATACTAAGGCTAGCTAAATTATCAGCTGTCCGATAATCAGGTTTGAAAAAGAAAAAAGTAGAGGATTTTTGTCTGTTTTCCCAAAAATTGTTTAGTCCCCCTGAGTTTGAGAAAAGTAATAATTAATTCGAAGTTATGCTTCTGCAAAACAAACAAAAAAAAACTTTAGTGAAGAACAGTATTTCAAATATTGGTCAAATGCAAAAAAAAAAAATCTTTTTTGAGTGGAATTTTGAATTTTTGAATTCCAGACCAAAGGTTTCATCCAGTTGTAGTCCTTAAATATTTGTGGACGGATAAAAAAAATAAAACCTCCAATATCCTAGTTCATGGTCTAAATCCCAATGTGTCTATCTTTACCTTCCCGTTTATTATATTCTTCCCAATCTTTGCTGGCATATTTTTACATTATCATTTGATGATAATTAATAACAGAATATAATATATAGCTGATACAAAAAAATCAGTAGCCACTACGATTGCCACCATTTTTGACCAACATGGCTATTGTGACCTGCATGCTTATGGCAGGAATAAAAGTCCCCACCACCACTTCTTCTTAGGTGGAAACAGATTCACTACTGCACAGAAGATGAGTATCTAGGCTGGATTTGTGGCAGAAAGTAGATGGATTTAGTCATAATACTGTATAATGTTAAGTGGACCCAATTACATTTAAACTTTTCTTGAATCTATTAATCTGAATATAACAATGAACAAAATTGGTTGAACCTGTTCAGTTTGCATGCACTTGAGTTTTGCATCAGTTTCTGTAAATCTATCAGCAAGAAATTACAACAGGGCTTTCGTTTTAACAGAGTCAAGTCCTTGTCAAGTGTTAACAACACAAGAGCAAAGGTATCCAATTGCTCTGAATGAAGCACCAGGGAACAGTGAACTTCAGATACGCGAGCTAGTGCATTGCAATCATCATCAGCTGCAGCTTTGTATTGATTCGTTAAAGCACAAGTCAGCTTGGAAGATCACTGTATTGCACAATTTAAGCTACTGTGAAACAACGTAAATAAAGCTGACATTCAGAATGAATACTGTTTTCATTTCTTTGCTTTGAATCACCCTCCTTACCTTGCAAAAAAATGAGGTCTATATGGAGAAGCCAGTTACAAGAAAAAGAAGCCATTTCATATTACTAACAACTTTGACTATAAGATAAAATTTGTCAAAGTTGTAAGGGAAATGAAATTTAAAAAAACCAGAAGATATAATAGGTATTTGATACTTTGAATAGCAAATTATGACATGAAGCCAAGTTGCAGATTTTCTTTTTTCCTGCTCCTAGTTTAAGATGATCTAGATAGTATCCTAAGGTTTGGCTATTCTTCAGGTAGTTCTTAAATTTTTTAATATATTTTTTATTTTTTTCATTTTTTTGTGACAGTTTGAGAATCCACACAAAAAAAAATCTGGAGATGAATGATCCATCTTTTTAGGAGTTTTTGGTCATTCACAAAGTTTAGAGAGTATTCTGTGAAATAAACTTGAGAATCATTAAATTTAGAGAAACTTCCCATGATCAGATCTTCAGTTGGTGTAAAACAGTTGTGGATGTGTGCCAATTTATATCAGGTGCAGATCTGACCTCTGACTTTCTTCAGTTTTTATTCACACTATTATCCACAATATTTCTACATTTATGTTTTGAGATTCATGCTGTGCTGATATCTGTACTTCAGCCAACTTTCTCTGTCAATCAACTAGACATGTATGCAACACTCATCACTCCTATTTGAATACTTTTAGCTGTGCTCTCTAGGTGGATGTGGGAATTTCAACAGTCATCATTATAACTTACGACTGGAGGCTCATCTTTTAGGGGTTCGGCCTACAAATCCAAGTTGCCTAGCAATATCATATACAGAGACTTAGTTGCGTGGCAAAGGAATTCAGGGAAGCCCAGCAGGGAACCATTAAAGCAATCAAAAATCTAAGAAAGCTCAGCCCTGCCACTGAGATGCAGGTAAGGTGCTCACTGTGGGATGAAAAAAAACACCTCTCTCAATTTAGGATTTAGAGTTGTGAACTTACCCTTGGAGAACAACATTCAGGCAAGATTAACTGCTTTTTGAATGAAAGGGGGAAGAACAGATTCCAAAGGTCCATATCTTCTGGTTTACCAATTGTCAGAGTTACTTAGAATCGGGAAGAGAGAATAAATATCCTAGACTATGCCTACCAACCTAACTTCCAATTAGCTGTGCTCTGATCTTTTAAAGCTATTGCACTTCCTTTAAAATAATGCAGTCTACAGTCAGATTCAGGTGCATTTAACACGCAGAGAAAAGGGACATGTAAGTCAACCATTACCACCCAAAATATATATATCTATCAAGACATACATTTACCTATCTATCAAGATAAAGGGTCCACCAGGTGATCCCAGTGGGGTCTTGACCATAATTCAGGTGCTTAACAAAGTTTTTCTCCCTATTCCTTCTTCATTGTAAGTGAGAGAGCCTTTAGATAAAATAAAAAATAATCCTGTTTGTCTTCAGCTCTGCCAAAAAAAGACGGAAGTCTCTGCTGACTACTACTGAAATAACTTAGCTCACCCTTTTTCTTTACAATGCTTTGTTTTTGTTGCTGTCCTCCATGTGTTCTACTGTAAGACACAGTGGATCTTAAGATAAGCAATTAAAAGCCAGCATCAGTCGAAGATGGGTAGTGATTATGACATTAATAACTCAGCTCTTTCTCTAAGACTAATTTGTAATTATATTTTTGTAATTTACTGGAAGTTTAAGCAGCCATGTTTTTGTATGTGTGTGTGGGCAAGTTGGGGCACAGGTACAGTAATACTGCACCATGCAAAGGTTTGATGGCTCTGAAATCTCCTGCCTTTACACTTGGTAAACCTTAAGAGTCTCATAATAGTGATAGATTCTTCCAAGGATTCCCTCAGCTGTATTTTGAGCTCCAGTCAGAGGAAAACAAATGTACCACATGACCCACAGTCCTAATTACAGCAAGAACAAGTCAAAATTTGCATATTAAATACTTCTGGAATCTAAAATACTTAAAATAAAACAAAATGTTGAAATATAGGTCTGTTTCTACAATGACTGAATCAAAAAACAACCCACAACCAGATCCTAGTGTTTTGTGTGATTAAGAAAGGAAAAAGAATACACTGAGGAAGTTATTCATTGAGAATTACTGGTTCAGATCTAACAATTATTATTTCATTATATTGCCTATATTTCCTCCCAGGTTCTCTGAATTTCCTCTAGTTTACATTTTATATTTTTCCTCTTTACTTTCATACAGAAATTCCCCTCTGTGTCAGTCTATATTTAATGATTGTGGTTTAAGCTTCATTCTGAAATCACATGCTTTGTTTTTTTATACCTGAGCTTCTATGTTAACTCTTTGGCATGTTTCTATGTCAAGAGCCTTCGAACAGCATGTGGACCCTTCAGAGTCCAATGGGAATTCAGCCAGTCATGCTCAGGTTTTTTCTCTTTCTCCCCAACCCTGTTTTTGGGCGGTTTTTTCCCTTTTTTTTTCTTTTGCTAATATTTTCTGTTAAATGATTTTGAAATAACTCACTGCTGGAATTAGCCTGTCACAAGAAGGTACACAGGAATTAAGGAAATATGCATGGGTTAGAGCATGGTCATGTTTGGCAGATGTAGATGTGTGATAACCCCTCCCACAACCAGATGTGTGCATTCAGATCTGTGGAAATCAAAGAAGAAAATTTGGCACAAACTTCAACGTCCTTGAAGTATACTCGGCATCTGCCAAAACTGTCAGACTAAGCCTGCAGATCTTCAAAAGGGCTGCATTTGGCTCCGTGTTCAGAAGTAGTTTATAGAGTGCCCTGCCAGCATAATGTTGGCACAGATAATATCTCTACCTTGAAATTAGTTTTAGGTAAAGACAATTTTATTTCAACTCACAGAAACATAAAAATTGCCATAGCACACAAGAAATAGATGGATCTGGAATGAGCTTTTAACAACGACTGGCACCAGATGCTTCAGAGAGATAGATGAATTGTACAACAATTTGCCCAAAGGGGAAGTTTCTTCCTAAGCCCTTATAGGTAGAAACTAGCTTATGCCCTGAAGCATATGAACTTATATCCCTTCCAAAATGATCTTTTTTTTATTGTTGTTATCATGATTAATAATATTTGTTACAGTTCTTTTTAATGTTATAATTATAGTTATTTACATATGGTCTTGGAAATGTCCAGTTCTTTTCCTCACTTTTTTTATTTCCCCCCCTGAGAGTTTGTTAATGGATGTAAGACAGAAATAATGGTTATAATTTGCAGTTAGAGACTTGCACCCATTTAGGGATATTAAAGCAGTTTTTCCAAAGACTACTAAATTTAGTTTCAAAATGTCTATTTTATGTTGGGTAAATACCAACATTCAATTCACTAAGGAATTAGCACAAAATGGAGACAAGGTCAATTTTGGCATTTTGCAACTTAGTTTACTTCCCTACCAAAATCCCAAAGTTCTCTGAAATTTTAGCAAGCAATAGAGTTCTGAAGACCCCTGAAAGTCAGGTGTCTATTGTTGATTTCCATTGTTTTTTTCCCCTAATATGGTAGTTTGTGATGTCTCTTCTCTTTCTGCTGAGTTAAGTGCTGTACAAACATGTAAAGAAAAGTAGTTCCTGCTCTGAAGAGCTTACATTTTGCATAGACAAATATAAAGGACTTTAGACCATAGTAAAAGGCTGAAGCTGGAGCAGAGGGTCTGAAAGTCATATAACTCTGGTAAGGGTCATTGAATCAGTAGGCTAACAATAGAGCCAAGGTCTCCTGAATTATTCTCCAGCGATGTAATAGCTGGCCCAAATTTTGAAGTATGGACCTAATCATCCAGTCCAACACTGTTTGAATGATTTATATGGCATTGCATAAAGTGGTCAGTGTTCGGGCTTCAATAAAATGTATTTTTTTAAATTCAATACACCTTTAGTTTAAAAGCAGTATTGAGAACACATCTCTACTCAGTGCAGGATTGTGTACGGTGTAAGTTTCTAGGAGACAATTTACAATGACAAAAAGAGGAATTAAGAAAAAAAACAAAACATAAGCTTAAAAATTAAACAGCAAAACTGACTGCCTCATCACTTTTCTAATCAAATAAGTAAGTTTCTTCCTGTACTCCTGAGCAGAGGAGGGAGGAGAAAGAGAAAACAAATGAGCAACAATGTCTACCCAGTCCTGCAACTCATGAAGGGGGAGAAAGCATATTGTATGTCCTGCCTTATTTATCACTGTCACCATCAAATCCATTCCTGGAGGAGGACAGGGTCCTCCAAAGATCTCTCCCTTACTTCTCACTGCCTGGTGCATATCATGCATTGTTTGTTGCGTGATTAGTGAGGCATCTGTGGATATATTAATGTGGAAGGTTGGATGTGTTTGACAAGAAGTCAATGATTCTTTCTGACATGACTTTAATAGACCCAAAGAAGTGGTCGTGGGATGATACTTCTAATGGGATATAGATATGAATGACCCAAGTTTTATGACAAAGGTCAATGATATTGATGATTAGTGTGGAGAAGATAATTTTGCTGGCCTGGTAGGAGGCAACTTGCATGATTCATGAATGCTTTCCCCACCCGCGCCATTATTTAGGGTAGCAAAAAGACCACAGCAACCAACAGTTATACAATTTATCACATAGTAGTGCATGTGTTTAGGTATACATTGTTGACTATGTGCAGGAGATGAAGAACCTTTTCTTACCATGTGTGTGAAATAGATCTTTTCTACTAGCATTTCATACCTGAGAAGGAAGACTCCAAAAAGGAAACTCAGTTAAAAAACAGCTGTTAAGGTATTGCATATCCTTGCCATATAACCTTAATCTAGGCTACTGTATCACAGATCAAGGCATATATGAATCATTTAGCATTTAGTACTGGAGGACAGAATGAATTGAACAGGTTACATATCAAGAGAAGTAGTGAAATGCAATGTGAGAGTCATCAGCTACCATAACAACTTAACCAGCTTTCGCTATGGCAACTCAGTAGTGATGGTAAACTCTGGGTGCCTTCAGTAAGAATATGTATATGGTCACAGAACAAAAAAAGGTAAAGTTATGATAGTACATGCCATGTATGATGCTGTCAGAGAGAAGTGAAAACTGGCTCCGTGCTCTCAGCTCCAAAAATATGGAAGTTTAGCAAAAGATTTCATCACCAAGGTGCAACTTATCAGGTTTATCAATTTGGGGACTAGACATTCCTAGTTGACAGCTGCATCAACCAGAAATGTTAAGCTCTGCTCACATAACTACTCTGTAATTCCTAACAAAAGAACTCTTTAACTTATTAGATTGACTAAGCTGTGACAAGCAAACCCTTTTTTATTATCAAACTGTTGATGACCGTACTACAGGCTTATCACAATATCACCTTCACATGGACCAGATGTGTACAGCAAATGAAATGAGTATGCTCAGAAGTGTGTTGTTTTGGTTTTTTTTTAAAAAAAAGAAAGAAAAAAATCACACAGACCTCTTTTAACTAAAAAATATATGCATGAGGGGAGAAGAAGAATAAGGAGAGAGACAATGGGGGTATTATCAAATCTATTTGTAAAACCTTTAAATACAGAGAATACTCAAAAAGCCTGGAAACAGTTCCTTCTCCCCACACTCTGCAAGATCTAATCGTATGTCTTAATACTAACACATTACTGCTAGGTTAATCCTCTCTTGTGATGAGCATCAAATTCAGAACATATTGTATGATCTTTGAAGTTATACTGTGTGTTCTTGGTAGGAAGCACGTTTCTGATAGCTTCTTACAGCAACCAAGAAAATAAATTTATTTGCGGGAACTTGTAATGCTAGTCACAACTGGGGTGCTTTGTTAGCAAGAATTATTGTTGGTTAAGTTGTGTATTTTATAAAAAAGTTATACAGTCTGTGCAAAACAGGAATCTCTAGATGCGCATTTATTAAAATAGTCTAATTTGATAAAATATTCAATGCCTGATGTAAACAAGCTTCTTGACTACTCCTCCTTAGGATGGTGTACTTGATAGGCTGCTGAGCCAAGATGGCAGATCGCAAGGGATCTGGAGACCCACCGTTTTCAAATCTCCTCAAGAGATGCCTTTGTAACACTGTGGTGGGGCATTTTTCAGGCACTGCAAACAGCTTGTTTCATTCCCCCCTCTTTAAACTTAATGAAGTTTAAGACTATGCCTGAAGTACTAAGAAATTCATTGCCCTTTCTTGCTCCCACTTCACACACCAGCGCACATATGCATACTCACCCTGACACCATCTTTGAGTCATACCCACTTAATAGCCTTAGCATTAGAGTATGTAAATTTTATGTAACTCTCTCAGTTGATGTTAGGAAGAGATGGAGGCCCCATGGTCTTCTTATAAGACCACCGAAACAGCAAGGGACAACCAGTCACTGATAGCAGATTTTGCTAAAAATAGAAAAAATACCAGGCAAAAAAGTTTACCTTCATCCCTTTTAACTTCTTTATTCAGGGTGGGAAGAAGGGGGATAGAATTGGGGAATAAATAACCAGTTTCAGAAATAATATGCAAAGATTACTGTAGTATTAAATAAAACTTTATTAAAAGGGGGAATATAAAAAATTAAAAATGGTAAAGCCCAGATAGAGAAAACAGAATTATGTCTATACTGAATAGTCTTTCATTAGTCTCCCCTCAAAAATGTGTTAAAAAATTATTTATTGCAACACTAGACTATGAAAAAGGTTTTATTAATAATAATAAAAAAAAATCTATTTGTCCCCTAAGTTTTTTTTCCTAATCTTTCCTTCTTTTTCCAAAACATTTTCTTCAGTATGAATGTGTGTGAAACAGTGTACAGGTTGCAACGCTAAACACTCCTGAGGTATGATACTACAATACATCCCATATAGAGCATCTAGAAGTTTGTCAAAATGCTTCGCTCCCTTTTGTCCATGCTTCCTTACATAAGCCCAACAGATATTGAATGTATAGATGCTAACATTCAGCTGACATTGAGGAATACAACATATTGTGCCCCTCTACTTGGCACTGGTGAGGCCGCACCTCGAATCCTGTGCTCAGTTTTGGGCCCCTCACTACAGGAAGGACATTGAGGTGCTGGAGCGTGTCCAGAGAAGGGCAACGAAGCTGGTGAAGAGTCTAGAGAACAAGTCGTATGACGAGCAGCTGAGGGATCTAGGGCTGTTTAGTCTGGAGAAGAGGAGGTTGAGGGGAGACCTCATCGCGCTCTACAACTACCTGAAAGGAGGTTGTAGCGAGGTGGGGGTTGGTCTCTTCTCCCAAGTAACCAGCGATAGGACGAGAGGAAATGGCCTCAAGTTGCACCAAGGGAGGTTTAGATTGAGCATTAGGAAAAATTTCTTTACTGAAAGAGTGGTCAGGCCTTGGAACAGGCTGCCCAGGGAAGTGGTGGAGTCACCATCCCTGGAAGTATTTAAAAGATGTGTAGATGAGGCGCTTAGGGACATGGTTTAGTGGGCTTGGTGGTGTTGGGTTGATGGTTGGACTCGATGATCTTAAAGGTCTTTTCCAACCTTAATGATTCTATGGTTCTATGATATGCACACATAAGCACGAGGCCAGTGGTTCCATGCTTACATATCATGAAATTCCTGTGTTGCATGAGCATTTTCTTCTTTCCAAGATTCACATCCATTAAGAGTACCAGGCAAGGACTGCAGCTGTAACACACAGATACCTGGTTTTAATCTGCACTTTGAACGTGATAGATCCAAACCTACAAACCTATTTCTTGAACTTTATGATATATTTTAGTATAGTTTCTTATAGGCATACTGTCATGGAATTTTTTTTTTTTTTTTAATTACAGATCACCTTTCATTTAAATGAATAAAAATAAATACAAACAAACAAAACAGATAAAATATAAACAAAGTACAGAGAAATAAAATCCTGAAGCCATGAATTATGTTGTTGAAATTAGTGTGTAATATATTTTCTAATAGCCAAGCGTGCTAGATCTGCTGTAGCATATGAAAGGACATCTTAAGAAAATCACATCTTTTCTCCAGATAATCAAAGACCTGGTCTGAAAAGGAAAATGGATCTTTCAAGGATGTGTCTTTCCTGCCATTTAACATACTGCCTCAGTAACAGGACTAAAATCCTTGTCATCTTCTTCTTTAAAGAAAAGAAACGTGATCAAACTGATAAAGTGATGTGTTTTATGAATAATACATTGCTCAAGGGCTTCAATCTATGTTATATACTACATAACCATAATTTGTAATGTTTACTTAAACAGTGGCTCTCAACAAAACACTTAGAATCACTTAGCATCTTGTCCCTGAGCAGTTTGCATTAGAAATCTGGACGCCTTAATTTCATTGTGCTAAAGGCATTAACACGAGAGGAAAAAAAAATAGTAATTTTGGACTGAAAGAGGAGAAAAAATTTCAAAAGCATATTCTCCCTGAAGTCACCACGCGATATAGGATTAAATTCTGTTCTGATTGTCCAAAACTAAACAATAATATTGTTACATACATTAGGAAAACTCCAACCTGGGACAGGTTCTTTAACCTTCAGAACCGTGTTTTTTGTCTCCCTGTGATACAGTCTGTGAGTTGCCTTACCATTTAAAATGAATTAAGTGATACTAAACCTATTTTTAGGCTGTTTCATCAATGCAGTCTAAAGGGATATAAAGTAAGGAGATTTTCTTTGGCTGGAATCCAGATACTAATGGTGTTAAAATGCCTTCTTATTGCATTTAAGTCAGTAGTTAGGTCAAGTAGACAAACAGATTTCAGAGGATGTTTAAATAAACACTCTATTTAATGTTGCCTTGGAACCTGCAAGTTTTAGTTGTCGAGCCTCAAAATGCCAGCTAGTTAGGAGATATTAAAGCAATGGTGACTCTTTAGTTTGGAAAGGAACAAAAATAACATAGGGGTTATATACAGAACAATACATTTTATAAAGATATATTAGGTATTAATGCATATTCTTCTACATGTCTCTGAAAATATAAAAAGAGTTTTTTAAAGACAATAGATCAAAAATGATCAAAAGAAAAGCTATTTTAAATTAAACTTATTAATAGGCTAGTGGAACTCACTGGCACAAACTATCATTAATAAACATGAGACAAGCTTTTCTAAAGAAATGCAGTTCTCCAACACACAGCGGAGAAACAAAAAAAAAGAAAAAAGATATTCGCTCCATTGTTTCAGGATTTAAACTAGTAACTGATATAGTTTGGAGAAACTCTCCTAATGATCAGGATCTTTCATAATTTTCCAACTCTCACTTTTTTAATAGATTCAGAAACTAGTTGGTAACATCATTCTGTTAGAGATATAGTCTAATCAATAGTAATTGAAATGGTTTGGATAGCTGTAGTGATGTGTTCCCATGGAACACGCCTTATTAGAGTTGATCAAAAAATAGAATTTCTGCTCATCATAAATCCTTATGCTTTGACAGCTCTTTTAATCTTGAAATGAAATGAAAGGTCAAAATAACCAAATCCTATGAAGAACAAAAATTTTCACAGTAATTTAATTTGAAATCACTGAACTGTTTTGTTTTAAAGTAGTGCTAACCTCTCTGTTGACTTGAATCCCCTGCTTTTTGGAAGTTTCCTGCCATTAAAGCTGTGACACATCAGACACAACAACACAGGGCTTCGTTGCATCTTCCATTGCAGCAAATGAAATCTACCTTGGAAATACACTCCATTTTTCATAAGAGAAGGGGGAAGAGGTTACTGTCTATTTATTTATGTATCCATTCATTTAGTGAACCTTATTTTATCCAATATTTCTAAGAGTTAAAGAATAATGGGTCTAACATCAAAACGGATGGCACTGGGTGGGTTCCTACAGGAACACTCTTCCTGTCTACCCCATACATTTCTTTTACCCCTAACTTCCATTGAAAAATAAACTTGAGCTTTTATTGTAGGATAAGTAAATCCGACAAGCCATGTTGGTTGTGCTACCACTTGGGGTGCTATGTCATAGTCATATGTCATGTGACTTTGGGTTTCTTTGGTTATTTTTCTTTAGCGTTTTATCCAAGGAGGGTCTTGCTGAATCCACAAAGTAGAAACATACTAAGCAAGACATAATTAATATTTGCCTTAAAAGCAAACATAAACATACCAAAATAGTGTAACAACGGATTGCATATAAGCATTTTATAACACTGTGATGCTGCTACATAACATCATTATAACATGGGAAAAAGCATTTTTCAACAAAGCTAAGCATAAATATTTAAATAACATGTAATCACTAAGAGGCAAACAGAGACTTGTGGGATAGTTACACAAGCAGGGTAAAGGAAAACGTGTTCAAGTAGTAAAATCTGCAAGTGAGAACAAAGGATGTAGAATAAGCAGGAAAGATGCCTGGTGGAACCAGACCAAGCTTTGTTCCTAAAAATTAAGGGAATATGCTGGATGCAGATGAGATTCCCCTTTCTATTTGGGTAGGGAGTGAGGAGAATAAAACACCAACAAGGAGCAAGGAAAGAATGGGAAGAATAAGCCACCCACTCTGCTTCCGCCTTCCCCTATCAATGAGCTCTTGAGCCTGATCACCTCAATCCCAGTGGCTATGACTATCAAGGAGGACAGTACTAATTGTTAGGCATCAAGCACATATTCCAAGACCAATGAATTGTTTAAGTGTCTGGGCTCCAATAGCAATGACCACTGTCACAGCTGCTTAAAGATTTGAAATATCACTACCCACAAAAAAAAATTAATAGCGAAGGTATAGAATTTAAAAATACAGTGGAAAGCAATAACATGATTAATATTTTAAGTCTTTCACCAGTAATACTATGCCACATTTATAGATTCCCTTTTTTTTTTTTTTTTTTTTTCATGCTGTAGTATTTAAAGATGTTAAGTGTCATTATGCCTAGTTTATTGATAGCTGAGACATGGTGCAATAAAATAACTAATCTAGGGTTTCCACTTGGCCATAGGTTAGTCTTCAAATAAAATATATGGTTTCTAATAGAGAATCCCCTGTTCAATCATTTGGGCCATAAAATTGAAGATACTACAGTGGTCATTATTGTGACCTCTGATCCCTTTCTGTGTTATTAGTCTTTTAAAAATAGTCTTGTAATAAGAACAATGTAGGAAAAGAAAAGCTGTTAACCCAGAAGGTTATACTCTATACTCAGCAAAGACTATCTTTTGTCTGGATATTTATATGCTAGTTATCTGTACAAGTTTCTGGAAACTATCACATTCTGTCACACTTGCAAGATATTATAGGGTTGGGAATCATCAGCTGACAATCCCAGCTAGTGATACGAAGTTGAACAATTTATTCAAAGTTTGTTCAGGAACTTACACTTTTGCATGGAACCTGACTCTCAGGAGCAAGTGACAAGTGAGAGCTTTAAATGTGCCCAGAATGAATTTTTATTTCATTACTGAAATATTCTACTGGTCTAAATTATTCTGTAACTGCATTTGATCATGCAGCTCCCAGACCAAGGTTCATTTATGCTAAGGTTAGTACAGCTACAACATAAATTGCTTAACAGTTGGTAACATCAAAATTCATTGTCTTTCCTTTATTAAACATTTCTATTTTAAGTGGTTGAAACTTGATAGGGAGAAAAGAAAAATCAGAAGTCCAGCCTGGATGGAATACCCTTAATTATTCCCTGGAATTATAGCACAAGACACTGAATGGGAAAGAGAGCAAACACCAGAGCTCTCGACAGTGTGGGAGAAAGTGAACTTTACCTCTCAGGTCAGTAAGTGGTTTTGGGATGTTTCTGTTATGGGAAGGGAAGGTAAAAAAAAAAAAAAGCAAAGAGGTAGAAAGATACGAAAGAAAAGAAATTAGCCCCGGAGAGGTAGGGTTGCTGCTTCTGCTGCCATTGGAAGGATGAACAGTCATCCCTGACGGGGGATGATTTCCTGATGAAAAGCAGACAATTGCTGACTGAAATTACCTTCTCTCAAGTAGTAGTACCTCTCCCACAGCTCCTCCCTCAGGGGCAATAATAACAGACCTGCCTTTTCATTATGCCAACAAAATAGAGAATAATACCATAACTACATTATTCCCATCAGTAATCTGCCACCTTAGGAAATTACCAACTTTGCCTGTGGCTAAAACCAGTAATGCTGTCCAGGAACTGCTCAGCTCCTTCAGGTCCTGTGGAAGAGTCATTTAAGGAAATGGCTTAAAACTCTCTGCAGAAAGCCTAGCTGAGGGGGATGCTCTGCACTGGAGTAGCCCCATGGCTACTGAAGTAACTTCTACGATTTCCTGTGTGAGTTTTGTTATGTTAATCATTTCAATCCTATAGCAGTGTAAAAAAACCAAAAACAAACAAACAAAAAAAACAACATACACTTATCTGTGTTCAACATTAAAAGAGTATTAATGGAAAACAACTTTATGACAATTCTGCTCATAATCAGATGTGACATAAGGACTGAGAATTGGACATATTAGGGACAAATTAAGGTTCAGATGGGTCTAACTTAACCCCTTTTGAACATAACAAAAAGACATATGGGCAAAAGGATGCATGTCAAAGAATGAAGAGGAATCATCAATACTGTTTGGTTGCAATTTAGCGGGAGATAGTCAGCTCTGCAGAAAGGTTTCAAAAGACCTAGAAAAGTGTTTAACGTATCACCTGAAGCAGTACTTCAGGAACTAACTTGCAGTTAGCTGAAGATCGTTATGAAGATCACTGTGAAGACATAAACTTAAGCCTTCTAGTCTTCTCTACAGGAATGGATTCCACTGAATTCCACTTTTACCCATTCATATTTCTGCTCAGTCCACAATGATATCAAACATTGTTGTCTGACACAGAAAACAGCACAAAACAAATCTCATCTTTATACTGTTGTGAAGCTACCAAGTGTTAACAGTGGTACTCAGCTCACCTAACTTAAGATATCGAAAATGTAGCCTTTTAATTGTCAGCCAGCTACTGAGTTTCCTTCATACATCAATGTGTCTTGTGTAAAAATAATATATATGAATAAACATGTCTAAAAATATAAAATTTATTGTCCACAGAGAAAATAAACATCTTCTGAAGGATACATCTACCTTATTTTAGAGTCTATCATGAGATGAGATGAATCATTCTCTTAAACTGGCTATTTCTTGCTGCTGACTGTAAAGCCAAACCAGGTGGTCAATTTAGGTTTAACTGCCTAATTTTTAAGTGTATAAATAGCATCAATGAGTCTCACAGATAGTTTCTTGCTTGTTCTCCTTAATGTCCCTGAAAGGTTTTTGACTTTCTAAATGTTGAGGGAAAAGGGAAAGGTAAGGTGCCTTCATGTGTTTATGGAGAACATCAGACATGCAAAGTTACAATTCCAGCTAAAAATGTGTTTCTATATGTTACTGTAAGTGTCTGAACAGTCAAAATGTGATTTTAAATTTGAGTAGCCAACACCAAATGCATTTCTAGAAAGATTCATTGTTATGCTGCTGACTACTGGAGGTGTAACTATTGTTCATCCCCTTTTATGTCAAATTCACAAAATAACTCTTTTGTGTATCTCTTAAAGGTTTAAATTACAATGTTAGTGAAGATGAGATGCCCCCTTCTTCCTAGGAAGGCCAAATTTGTGCCCAAGATGTGTAAGAGAAACTGTTTTGCCTAATAGATCTTGAAAATCTGGGTTGCTTATCACCGTAAAGCTTTGAGCAGTTAAGGTAATTTAAATCTAAAGGGACTTGATGTGCACCCAGTGTACATTTAGTAGTATACTAAATGGTGTTAGCCTGAGGGCATGACGAAAAACAGAATGAAAAATGGTTTGTATGCATTTGTAAATATGCCAAATTTAAATATTCATAACTTTAAATCTTGTTTCTTTGAGGCTTTGCTGTCTGTCCTTTCTTGATGAGTGTTATAGACTTACTAAGTTTGATGTTTCCAGTTTCAGCCATTTGGAGTTAGCCAAGTGCAGTAATCCCAAATGGAACATATGGACACATCATTGTATTTTTTCTTACACACATAACTCGGAACTGGCTGAACTGATTCAACTCAAACTTTTCAGACAAAGAAACACCACTGGCCTGAGACCAAGACTAAGAGATGCAAAGCTATAGAGCACATGTTTGAAAAGCTGTGCACATATTACATTACAAAATAAATATGTGAGACTTAACTGTTTTGATTGTGTTGCTGAATCACAAATTCATGGATGCTACTCTGTTTTCATACAGCTGTAACTAGGATTAGTCATTATCAAACTAATTCAAGTTACTGGCATATTTGAAGGAATATAGGTCCAGCCATGACTAACAAGACATTGAAGAAGAAAGGAATGTGCTTGAAAACAAAAGTTGGACATTTGAACATAATTTCACCAAGAGCTGGAGTTCAGAGAAGAAAGAGATTCAGACATCAAAAGCATTCAAAATATGTTTTGTTAAAAAAAAAAAAAGGAGATTTCCAACAACACACTGGTTGTATTTAGCTGCTGATTCTACAGAAGTGTGTTGTAAGTAAACTTATTGACAACATTAAGAGGAGACATTAAAATGTGGATATTTAATTAGGAAAGAAGCAGAGTGCCTATAGAACATAACAATTCAGGGATGTAAAAATGATTTTTAAAAAACAGAAAAAAAAAAAAAGAACAAAAGATGACATTCAAATAAATAGAAGAAAGCATAATGGAAAACCACTCAGGCTTCAGGACTGCTAATGAGTAGACAGCAGTAAAAAATTCTGTTTTGTCAATGTCATCAGTTCTTGAACTGAGGACAACTGCTTCTGATGGAGTGGTATAAACATACCACCAGACTTCAGGAGCTCATAAAGTCCCGAGTAATAATATAGCAAACTACGAACAGGGAGATTGATTTTTTTTCAGATGGAAATGATCAAGAATATTTTTATGGATTCACTAATAAAGGAAAAACATTTCTAACACTAAACAGAGCTGTGATTCAGCATGGAAATCCTTGGGACTATTCAGCTTTGGTGAAATGGTCAGTAGGATTCATTTCTGATACAGCTTCTAAATCTAAAAAGTTACGTGTGTCATACTTGAACTCTATGTGTATGTGAATATGAATCAAGAGGTTATTTCATCATGTGTCTAACTTTTGGTTTTTACTTAAGAGAAGGAGTAAGATATAATCACTAAAGAGCTTAATGAGGGAACCAGCTGTGAGAGATCATTACTGTATTGACCTGTAGCATGAGGTTAGAGAAAGAGAGCAAGACAAAGAACTTTCATCCTATTTAACTGCAGTTATAGAAGAAAGAAACAGTATATATATTTGCTGCCTTTTTATAGCATCTGTCTGGTCTTAAGAAATAATGAGGTTTGCAAAAGATACTAAGAGGTTTTTTTGGGTTGTTTTTTAGTTGTTTTTTTTTGTTTTTTGTTTTTTTAAAGGGTAGAAATCTTAACAAAGGCTATGAAGACTGGTTCAGTCCTTGATCACTCATAATGCACAAATAAGGACATCTAACAGGAGTTCAATGTTCATTTTTTGGTGAAAGCAACACTCAAATAATGCTGGGCTCTCTTCGACTGGGATTATAAATACAAATGAAATGGTAGTATTGTCAAAAATTATCACATAACATTATCCTAAAAGGGGAAGGGTAATGTATTATGATCTTCAGAGATTTTAGAAAATAATGCCTGCAAAATCTGGGAGTTAGAGGGACAAAACCTGTATATGACCCAATCATATTTCACTTTTATTCAACTTCTTAATTTTGCTAGATACACTTTACAGCTTGTTGCTGACTACAGTTTTTATAGAACAATTCATTTTTAGTCATCTTACAACTTTTTATAATTTGTAGCCATAAAAGTCACTCACATAAGATATTCTGTTTTCTGTGAGGTTGGCAGTGAGTTGCCATTTCTCATGTATTTCCACTTGGAAAACACAGAAATATTTTCTTAACATGATAGGTTTAAATCCATTTAATTTTTCCACATAGTTCCTCAAAATTCCACATCCTGCCAAGCTTGGGGATATAACCCAGGTGATATTTTCAAAAGCAAATATTACATTAGCTGCTATTGTCTCAGTTAAAAAAAAAAAAAAAAAAAAAAGTAGCTATTACCTACATAGGGGAAGAAACTACCCACTATTGTTGTTTATCTCTCTGTTTATTACTTACTAATTTCCTACAGAGGTAGTTCATGTGAGAGCATTGTTCAGTCAGGGTTCAAACCATACTATTATTGTATTCAGGGCACTTAGAGATGCAAACAATTAATAAAGGCTCCATGGAAAATGTATAAATGTGTACAAATATACTGGCATGCGGGCTTCCCAAATTTCTAACCTCACCCTCTCTGTTTGCAGAAAAGAGACTGGTTACAGAGTTCAGTTTGCTATCTGAGATTAAACCTTCATGTGTTGAATGAGGTGACCTCCTGAAGTAACTTTATCTCCTACCAAGACAATTTAAAGGGAGCTTCTGTCCACCCTACTCAGTTGCCTGAAGTTATGCAGACAGTAACTATTTCTGGAAGCATTCAGAGACACTAACCATCCTCCACTACTCAAAGAGGGAGTTTGTGCTAAAACGTAAAACTAATTATAAGAAATTATTATGTTTGTTCTATACAGGACATCAGTTTAAACTTTCACATACAAAGAATGGTGAAAACATCAGAAAAAAGACCTTTTTCTAAATAAAATATGTATTTGATTAGGTCTGTGAAGGAAATACAATTCCCATCTTTTGAAGATTTTCAAGAGATAAAAGAATGCAAAAATATGCAGATAATCTGATATTCATCTCTTTATCCTTAAAATCTTGAGTTTTTCATGAAGTAGATGAACAAATAAGCCCATTGAAAATAAAGCGATGCCAAAATCATTTAATTCAGAAATTAACGACCTAAGTTCAATTTCTATTTTCTCTCTTTGACTAATTAATATATACATAGTGTAGCAGGTCAAAAAGGGGAATTAAGTTATTGTCAAGTGAAGTTTCTTCAGTCAGCTGAAGAACAGAGCTTGCTTCAGCTACAGAATAAACAACTTCCAAACAATGATCATGATGAGGCACAGACATTTTTGACACATGAGGTTGGCATCACAATCATTTACATATTGGATACTGTTGATTATATTCAAGTATAGGTTGAATATCCAAAGACTGTTCTTGCTAATGGCCATGGAGATGCATGACTAGAAATGCATGACTAGTTCTGGACGACTGGAGCCTTGCCAATGTGAC
>NW_009195858.1:0-8563 GCF_000690835.1 Fulmarus glacialis | reverse complement strand
TGCGAACGTTAGCAAAGCCCTTCACCTTCAGTGAGTTATGTTTTAGAGAAGCGTGTGTTGTCAACCTATAAAACTCTGGGGAATGTGATGCTGCCTTTCAAGCGGAGAAGTGGGGAGACCTGCAGCATATCAAGTCCTTGGCATGCAATGCTTGTGGTACAGCTGTGTTGCGAACCCAGCCTGATGCTGGAGAGACTTGCAGTGCTGTCCTTGTGTGTAGTACTGACCTGGTGAGACAGGAGAAAGAAGGTGAAATTGTTTTAAGTGTAAAGGTGAGGTAAGGTCAAATTGATGAGTAGAATGGTGAGAAATGTCCAGATATCCCTAGTCTTAGGTCAGGGTCTTGTTCTGTGGTCTGCTGGTAGAGAAGAGATGTGAAGTTTAAAGAGCGTCTGGAAAACAAGCCTGTTCATGCTAATCAAAATACCTCAAGGCATTTATGAAACTTTAGCCTTCCTGTTACCTTCCCTGTGACTATTTTAACATGGTTTCTGTTTCTTCTTCTAGATATAATTGCTGAGGGCCTGTAAAATGGCTTTACGCTTCCGCAGTGTCATTTCATATGCCATACCTGGAGCGCTGGCACTTCTTGGCTGCTGGTGGATCTATTCCTATAGAAAAAAGCATGCAAGCTACCATGAGGAACAAGCAATAGCTGTTGAAGAAGAGCAACAGGAAGAAGTGCCAGAGAATGATTCATCACCCAAAACAGAAGCATGTGTTCCTCGAAGACGGCGTCTCTTGTCGGTAGAGGAATGCCTAGAGAATGAAACCTCGACCTCCCTGCTGTCAGCAGGGTTGACGACGCCCTCTCTTCTGTGTCAGACTCATGAGAGGCTAGATCTCTCACAGGACCTTCCAGACCTGTCAGTAACGACAATTCAGCCCAGCACCCTTGAGGACGACAGTGAAAAACTAGAGACAACAGAATCTCAAGATGAAAGCGGTGTCCCTGCTTGTGTTTCTCTCCCTCTGATCTCAAAGAGCACAGAGTGTCACAGCAGTGCTGCAGTGAGCCTTCTACAGGATTCAAGCTCTAGTGCAGACCAAGATCAGTGGCCATCAGCGTCAGTGACACTGACGCAAAAGTCTTTGGGAATCACAGAGATCAGCAGTGTGGAGCAGTCAGATGATTCTTCATTTAAGCCCCCTAAGGAAAGCCAGATGCCAGAAATTGTACTTTTGGATACCGGCTCTGTGACAGCCCTTTGCTTGGGATTGGAGAAGGAAGCCAATACCCCAGAAGCCTTTCTCAATAATAGAGATGAAGTCATATCAAGTCACAGGGATCCTGCAGTGAGCATGTTACCGGATAGTTTGGAGTCTGCCTGTTTGGAGCAGTCCAGGAAAGAAGAGATGTCTGAGTCAATTGCCAGTACTGTACCTGTGTGTCAGGAGGAGGACACACAGCCAAAAGGAGATGAATTGGAAAGAGAGAAGATTGGAGGAGTGAGTTTGGACAAGGAAGAAGTTGAGAAAATCGAGCAAGTAGCAATACACATAATTTCCAAGGTCATTTTGGCAGCAACAGAGCAAGTGCTGTCTGGTGCTGCAAGTGATGTGTCCACTCGGATCTGCCAAGCTGCAGCCAGCCGAGTTGAGAGAGCTGTGGAGACGGCAAGCGTTGTTTCCTCTGATCAGATGGTTACGCCTCATTTAGCCGATGAGAACATTTCTGCGAAGGGTGATGCTGTGGTACTGACATCCCCGCAGACGAAGGAACAGGATCAGAATGTGACAGATTCCAGCTCTTTAACACACGGCTGTTTATCTGGCCCTGTTCATGGAGACACAAAAGACTCTCAGATGAAGAACTGTGTGTGCAGTGAGCAAGTGCTGCCTGGTGCTGCAAGTGATGTGTCCACTCGGATCTGCCAGGCTGCAGCCAGCCGAGTTGAGAGAGCTGTGGAGACGGCAAGCGTTGTTTCCTCTGATCAGATGGTTACGGAGGAAGCTACAGTAGCTGATGAGAACATTGCTGCGAACGGTGATGCTGCGGTACTGACATCCCCGCAGACAGAGGAACAGGATCAGAATGTGACAGATTCCAGCTCTTTAACACCTGGCTGTTTATCCAGCGCTGTTCATGGAGACACAAAAGACTCTCAGATGAAGAACTGTGTGTGCAGTGAGCAAGTGCTGCCTGGTGCTGCAAGTGATGTGTCCACTCGGATCTGCCAGGCTGCAGCCAGCCGAGTTGAGAGAGCGGTGGAGACGGCAAGCGTTGTTTCCTCTGATCAGATGGTTACGGAGGAAGCTACAGTAGCTGATGAGAACATTGCTGCGAACGGTGATGCTGCGGTACTGACATCCCCGCAGACAGAGGAACAGGATCAGAATGTGACAGATTCCAGCTCTTTAACACATGGCTGTTTATCCAGCGCTGTTCATGGAGACACAAAAGACTGTCAGATGAAGAACTGTGTGGGCAATGAGTCCCAAGGAGCTGATCGGACTCCTGTGGAAAACCATGGGGGGTCACTGGAAAAGTCACCTTTGGTTTTGGAGGACTCTGGGTGCAGCACATACACATCTGAACATGGGACAAGTGTGGAGGACTCATTGCAGAACACAGTGCTGTCTGTCGCATCAGGCCAGCATTGGGACTCACTGAGCATATCTGCAACCCAAGACACGTCTGTTGAGCAGAGCTCACCAAGTGAAAAACCTCCTATTCTGAAGCTACCTGAAGACAGCCAAGTGCCATACAGTAATGGGATACTGAATGAGGCTGGTCCGGACTTGCATCATGAGCGGGCAACAGGGATGCATGGAGATCACTCAGGAGGTAAGGGATTTGAAAATCCTCCTACAAGAATGTGGTGAAGAGGCATTTTATGTGCTGTAACCCTTCTGCTTCAGAACATGTTCAGATAAATCCTCTTTGTGTTTAACTTCCCCAGTAGATGAATACTTAGCCCTCGTGCAGGTGGGTATGCATTTGCTCTCAGAATTCCCATCTTGGTGGGATCCAGTGTTAGCTGGGTGATCTTCAGGGTGTACTGCAAAGGGGTGAACAGGCTAGTCCCCTTTCAGCACAAAGCTTAGCGTCTAAAGCTAAGCATGTGCTTAAGTAGCCCAGTGAAATGGACCATGTCTGGATGTCGGCCAGGCTGTTGAACACCTTGCTGGTTTGAGACCTGTTAATAGAAATGGTTTCTGCTTCGGTTCAGGCAGCCTCTAGTAAGCACGGGGTTCTTCTCTGTGTTTATGGGCTGCTGCTGAAAGGAAGCTGTAAGGCAGGTTTCTGAGGTGTTGCTGGATGAACCGGGGAAGTGCTCTGATGAATTGTGATAAAATCAGTTGGTTGCAGACCAATTACCCTGAAGCCTTTTTGCTTGGAAGAGTAGGTGCACGCCAAGAAATCCCAACAGGGAGCAATGTTCAAGGAGTTCCTCCATCTGTTCAGGTTTCTGAGGTGTTGCTGGATGAACCGGGGAAGTGCTCTGATGAATTGTGATAAAATCAGTTGGTTGCAGACCAATTACCCTGAAGCCTTTTTGCTTGGAAGAGTAGGTGCACGCCAAGAAATCCCAACAGGGAGCAATGTTCAAGGAGTTCCTCCATCTGTTTCTGTGTTGCTTTTGCCTTCTAGATCCTGGATGGTGTGTGCCTGGCAGAATACAAAGCTGTCTGAGCAAATGTTCACCCGTGTGACCTTGGGGATGGATGTTAAAATCCTTGATAGGACCCTGTGGTGCCAAGAGCCCTTAATGACAGGATGTCTTTTGTAATTAGAATCATAGAATCATTAAGGTTGGAAAAGACCTCTAAAGATCATCAAGTCCAACCGTTAACCCAACACCACCATGCCCACTAAACCATGTCCCTAAGCGCCACATCTACACGTCTTTTAAATACTTCCAGGGATGGCGACTCCACCACTTCCCTGGGCAGCCTGTTCCAAGGCCTGACCACTCTTTCAGTAAAGAAGTTTTTCCTAATGTCCAGTCTAAACCTCCCTTGGCGCAACTTGAGGCCATTTCCTCTCGTCCTATGGCTGGTTACTTGGGAGAAGAGACCGACCCCCACCTCGCTACAACCTCCTTTCAGGTAGTTGTAGAGCGCGATGAGGTCTCCCCTCAGCCTCCTCTTCTCCAGGCTAAACAACCCCAGTTCCCTCAGACGCTCCTCATAAGACTTGTTGCAATTGCTACAAAGTAGTTGGAACGCTGCTTGTTGCAAGACATGGGGATTCAGTTTGCCAGCAATTAAGGATTAAACCCCCAAAACATTTTCACTGGTGAGAGTAACCATAGAAAGAAAACGGTTTTGCCTTGTTGTGAATTCTAGTGTGACAAGAAGGTACAAGAGTATGTTGTGGAGCCTGGTGATGACCAGGGCTGAAAGTTCTGCACTGAGACAGCTGAAGGGTAGGGAGAGGGGATGCAGCAGGTAAAGCTGATGATGTGGCTATGTTGGATAGATGGTCCTCCAGCTGACCTTCACACCCAGGCTGTGAGACTTAAATCCTCATCCCTGTCTAGGAAGTCTATGGCAAACAGCTGCACTGTTTGCCTTTGACTTTCTAGGCATCTGTGCTGGGTTACTGGTTAAGATGTGGCAAATGTGAAGCAGCTATTGTGTTTATTTTTTGCTTTGGTCGAGCACTGGATGGTCTGAATACTTGCAAGCAGGTGAGGATCTTCATGCTTCTGCTTGTTAATCTGGAGGAAGGATCAACCTTGTGTTACACTGACTGTATCTGGGCTCTGACCAGGAGGAAGCTGTTTGAGTTTGTCCCCTTCCCAAGTAGAATTGCTCCTGGTATCAGCTGGTGGTTTGGGAACAAAACATAGCTCAGCTCTGGCACCTTGTTTCTTCAGGCATATGACAAATTTGGGCAAGAGGCAGTCCCCTACCCCAGCTAGTAGTGGGCACACCTGGCACTCAGGTCACTGTGCAACCCCTGCTGAGGCAGGAAGGTAATGCCCGTGCAAAGAGCAGATGAATAGGTTGCATGTCCCCCCCTGCATGCTGAACTCCCTGCGAAGAGCCCTGTTTAAGCCATGGGGAAAATGCAAAATACCTTACTGCAGCAGCAGCAGCTCAGTGTTGATGTTAGCATAGCTCTCATTCAGCTGGTGACTTAGACTGACAGTGCCTCTGCTGCTCACCGTGTTTGAAGAACTCCTTCTGAACTCAGGCCTCCTTCTGTTGCATTCCCAGAGGTGTCCAGGTTTTTCTCCAGGAATGAAAGGAAACTTTCAGTAGGCTGTGTGTGACGGGACTTTACCCTTTCTGAAATACTGGAGAACCTGATGCAGGAACATCCCAACTGAATGCATAGGAAGAGCTGAATGCAACCTCTCTATGAGATGATGTATTTTCATGGCCTTGTGTCTGGTAGCTGGATCGCGTGGGTTGTCTGAATGCTGACACGTGTGCATGTCTTGTAGGTTCGCATGTAAATAACGTGGATTTTGTGGACAGTGGCTGTGCCATGAGGAAGACAGTGACTCGCCAGAACTCTAAGCTGGGAGGAGAATCCAGCAAGTCCGACTACATTATCTGGGAAATAGAGGTCCCAAAGGTAACCAGCTGCTGGCCTGCTCACGCATCCTGCCCTGCCCTACATAGCCATCTCCTGGTTCTTCCAGTCTGGTACTGGCTCAGTGCCATCCCAGGGAGATTAACAACAAATCAAGGAGAATTTGAGCATTTGGCTCCCATTAGGACTTGACAGGAGTGAAGAGCCAGTACACAACTGCAAACAAGAGGCATGTCAGGGCTACACCCAGGGTAACGCTGGTTGTTGGACTCATTATTCCCCATTATCTTCCACCCCAATCTGTTAGTCTGATGCTTTGAAAGCATTCAGCAGGCTTTGAGGTTACACAGGTATTAAGAGCAGGTGATGATTTTTTTTTTCTTTCCACTCAGTAGGAGGGTTAGTTTCAACTGCCTGTCCAAACCCTTCCTCACAAGCTGAATGCTCATCTGAGCTATTCTGTGGAGCTGCTGTGTCTCTGTCTTTACAGTGAGCTTTCTTTTGCGTTGAGAGAGAGAGTGTTTTTTAGGACTATATTCATACCTTCCTTCCTGCTTTGAACATGCAAAATCACCTGTGGCTGTCCTGCACAGCATTGCTTCTGCAGTTCTGCTGCTCAGCAGACCCGAATAATGACAGCCAGGAATGAGACGGCAGCTCCCGGCAGGATAAGCATGCTGCCTTGACTGCTTGGATGCTGTGAGCCCAGGGAAGACATGTAACAGGCATTTTAATGGATCAGTAAAACACAGGCTAAGGAAGCAGTTCTACAGCAGAAAAATACGTTTCAGTGGTTAGCAAAGACAGGCTGTCGCTTTTCTTAAAGTAGCTAACTTTACATTGTATAGGATTACCCATAGTGACTCAGGCCCAACACTTCTGCTCTGGTATCTGGTCTTTGACAGTAAGTGATGGCAGATGCTAGTGGAAGAGCAGAAGTGACAGGGCTTGCACAGACATCTCTTCATCACCCCGCCCAGCTGTCCAGGGACTCTGTAGTCTAACAGGCACGACAGCCTGGTTTACTCTCCTGTGAATTTATCTACTCCCTTTCTAATCTAATTAGTTTGTTTAAAAGTTGCTAAAACTTAGTATTTCATATATACCTAAATGAAAAATGCATGTAGCGTGCTTTAAAAAAAAAAAAAAGTGGTGGGAGATTGGGAGCGGATGTGACTTGACTTGAGTGTAGGAAGACAGTAGCCTTTACCAGGCCTGGTTTTGTCCCGTTGTGTCTGTGTCGTTCTACAAGATAAGAAGATGGATCTATCCACATGAGCTGTGCTTACTGGTCTGTATCTCCCTTGACTTACCACAGACCAGCTGAACTCTGCCCTGGTCCAGCGTTGCCTTGTATTTACCCTGCCTGGCCCTATGCTACAGGAGCTGGGCATGTGGGTGAAGGTGAAATAAGCACCAGAGAACAGTGTTGTTTAATCTACGTTTCTCTTCCTGACTGTTGCTTTCTTGTCTCTTTCATAAAGGAATTAGTTGGCCGCTTGATTGGCAAACAAGGAAGATTTATGAGCTTCTTGAGGCAAGCGTCTGGTGCCAAAATTTATGTCTCAACGCTACCTTATTTCCGTGACTCCCAAGTCTGTCACATCGAAGGTAAGTGGAATGCCTCTTTATTCATGGTCTAATATGTAGCTTGGGGGCCTTAATTAGATGGGTGAGGAATTTAAACAGATTTAGAGGCTTCGTGAGTCCAGTGCTTTACAAAACTTTCTGCTCAGTGCTGTTAAAGTAGAGGTATATGCCAAGTCGCCTGTGCCTTGGTGTGTGAACCCTCTGTTCTAGAGGTGAGAATGCATTTTAACATCTTTGGCTGCTGTATTTAACCAACACCTTTTGCAGGATCACTTCAGGCTTGAAGGAGGAGCTACGGGATGTGTAGTGTTCTGAACTGTAAAGAATGTTAGTTTAATTGTGGCTGAAAAAGCCCTGCCGGTGAATTGGGTTCATACTGGAGGCTAAAGCTGTTGACAGTGGGGCCTGGCAGTCTGAGTTGCTCCTGTTGGTCTGATATCAGGTTACATGGCCAATCTATTAAAACTTAAGTTGTTAATGTGGTGCAGAAGGCTTCTGGTAGATATATTGCTTCACATGGTGGGGGTGTCCTCAGCATATCTGTGCTACAGATTTTCTGCTGGATTTTTGTCTTGCAGGCTCCCCGCATCAAGTAGAAAAAGTACTGAGCCTGATCGGCCAGAAGTTCAAAGAGCTGTGTCTCACCAACATCTACGGTCTACCTCCACCAACACCATTGACGCTTCATTCCCTCCTTATGACTGCCTGGGTAAGTCCCACCTTGCTGGCTATGCTGATGTCAGGGTGGAAGGCTGTTGTTGGTCACTGCCATCGTAGTATGCTGTATCCATGTGGCTGGTTCACAGATGCCCTCAAAAACAGTTTGGTTTTGTGGGGCTATCTGTTGTCCAGCTTGTGTAACTGTTACAGATCAGACTTATCTATCTGTTCTTCCACTACTGTTTCCATTCTGCCTGAGCTGAGAAATGTAGAATCATAGAATCGTTTAGGTTGGAGAAGTTAAAGTTCTCCAAACCCAACCGTAACCCTAACACTGCCAAGTCCACCGCTAAACCATGTCCCTAAGCACCACATCTACAGGTCTTGTCAATGCCTCCAGGAATGGTGACTCAACCACTTCCCTGGGCAGCCTGTTCCAATGCTTGATAACCCTTTCGCTGAAGAAATTTTTCCTAATATCACCTTTTTGGGCAAGAAGCCCTAATTCCTACATGACCGTTCTCAGCTGCTTCTGTGGTTTCGAACACATCAATAACCCTTGTGTCTTTGCTGCTGCATGGATCTCCATCCGCTACCTTCACTGAGATGGCAGGCTGAAGGACCTTGCTAGCACACTGTCCCTAAACAGTGGTGTGCCACCCCCAGGCTTATCTCTAGCGAGCCTGGTTTTGTCCCTTTTCCCCCTTCAAATCTAGTTTCAAGCTCTTTCAATGAGCCCTGCTAACGCCTGTGCAAAGATCCTTTTTCCGCTTTGAGACAGGCGTACCCCATTTGTCGCTAGCAGGCCTGGTGTTGTGTAGA
>NW_009195857.1:0-21335 GCF_000690835.1 Fulmarus glacialis | reverse complement strand
CGCCCGAGATGGGTTTGGCCTGGCCCATCCTGCCCGGGAGATGAGGACCGTCGCCGTGCAGCAAGGAGGCTGCCCAGGCGTCGACAGCGAGGATGGGAAGCGGGGTGCTGGTGCCGGTGCCGCGGCAGCGCTGTTGGGCCAGAGCCTGCCTCCTCCCAGCCAGCACAGCTCCGTCCTCCGGTCTCTGGTGGCTGTTGGCTCCAAGTGACCACCATTCCGAGGCCAACGGAAAGTGGGAGAGGCCCTGGGGGGGCCCTGGCCTGGGGGTTCTCCCCAGTACGGCCATGTCTGTCTTGCACCGGGGAGCCCCGAGCAGGACACGGCAGAGGGGAAGGACCACCTCCCTCCCCCTGCTGGCAGTGCCCCTTGCCTTGGGCTTCACCGCTGGTTCCTGGCCTCCAACTTGCCTTGGTGCCACTGGTCACCGCGGTCTGGGTGCGGCCGCTCTGCCAGTTTTCAATCCACCTCCCTATCTGATCATCCACCCCATGCTTCTTCAGCTTCTCCATGAGGCTGTTCTGGCAGACCTTGTGGTAAGCCTTCGTGAAGTCTAGGTGGACTTGCTGTCCTCCAGTCCTCAGGCACCTCTCCCCATCTCCATGATCATTCAAAGCTTATGGAGAGTTGCCTCACAAACCCATCTGCCACCTCACTCAGCACTTGAAGATACACCCCATTGGGGCCCGTAAGGGACTTGTTTATGGCCAGTTTGCTTAAGTATTCTCTAATCTCCTCCTCTTCCACCTGAGCCTACTGGATGCTTTTGCACTAAGGGTATACCTTCTTTGCTCCAGACTTTCCTCCTGGTGTCCAGGGCCTGGGATTTCTGAAGCCAGTCTTGCTAGGACCTTCATGCCCCAGGAGGAGTGTCCAGGTCCCTAAGCCACTGTTTCTTGGTCATGAGTGTGTGTGACTTTCCCTGGACTTTCCATTGCTCTACATGTGACATCCACAGTCAGTCCCACCCTTTCTGCGCATCTCCCTGTGCCACTGCGCTGAGGATTATAAGTGTGTGTTTTTCTGTCGTCAAAGCTGTGGTCAAAATGGGAAGGCAAACTTTTTTATGGGACAGGGAGAGAGAGGATGAATGTGCTGACAGAGTTCAGATACAGAGTTTCTAACTTTTAACAGCAAGTTAGTTTTTTGCGCTTTCTGTATTGCTCAATGTGCCTCAACACTTCATGCTGCAAGAGAAAGGCAACATCATGGTCCGGACCCAGACACGAATATGGACCTCCCTCCCCATGAGAAGGAGAGGCTGTGCAGCATCACACCTTTGCTCTGCCCTGATCAGAATGAAAAACACTTTCATCATGGACACTTCCTCCCTTAGAAAGACAGCTATCAGAGCATGAAATACTACCTGGGACAAACATCCTTTCCTGGACAGTGGCATTAAGTGGATAGACTGTGTATTTTTAACCAGCTGAAGGGCATTGAAGAATGGCCTCATGAGGAAGACAATCTCAGTGAAGCTGTCCATGGGCTTCAATGGACATTAGCTCACACACTGACAGACGTAACCTTGTGCCATGTATTCTCTTGACCAGCTAAAATATATGCTCCATTCTTGAATTGATCTCTTCCTGAATAAACCTCAAACTTCTAAAGCAATAACCTAACCAGCTTGAAAAGGCCCCAGGACAGAAATCAAAGCCATAGTCTTAATGGCCACTTCACTGAAGAGAGATACAGAGTTTATAAACTCAGTCTGGTTATAGTCACAGGATTTATCTTCTGCTTTCTTCTCTGAGGCTGGGTTTTTCTTAGAGCTATTTTAGACCAGATCCATGCAATGCAACGCTGACTTTGGTCAAGACCATTCCATGATCCTGCCTAGAGGTTGCTGCTCACTGTTTGGAGGGAAGAAGGGAACCTGAAACTTCCTATTTTATCACACAACTGTATTTTTATTGATAGCCCAAAATGTTACTGTTTTATGATCTTCTCCAAATAGAAAAATCCCGTACATAAGTAATTTCACCTGTAGCTGGTACCACGTTCATAGCCCTTTCAATCATTTTCTGCATACAGGTACAAGTATGTGGCCATCTGATGGGTTAGCGTGTGAGCAGACAAGAGAGGCCTGAAGTCTTTGAAGTGGCTTGTTAGGAGCAGGCAAAGCAAGCAGGAGAATTTCCAAGTGCTCATGGTGCTGCAGTTAGAAACATGTGTCAAGAAAATGTGTGGAGACCATCTGCAGGGTAAGCGTGGGACTGCCTGTTCCCGTCATGCCCAGAGAAGTTACCAAAATTTGTCGTTCTACTATTCTGGGCCGGTGGGATGAAGTTTGGGTATAACCATGAGAACTTACCTGGTAAGGAACACAGAGGAAGCAGTCAAGCATAGAATCTAAGAGGAGTGCAATCCTGAGCATGTCCTTTATCAAGGCGCTTTGAAGACATTCTCAGACTACAGCGCACAAAAAAAAATTGGGCAGCACATGGAAGAAGAGTCAGAAGAATGCAAATAATACTGTCATTTACCATAAGAAAAGGTGCAATCTCAACACTTCTTTCTCTTCTTCATTCATTCTAGCATTGTTCAAGATAATCTGGAGTGTCCAAGATAAGAAGTGACTGTGTCTGGTCCCATGGTTAGAGGAAATCTCCCAGCTGTAAAAACAGCTGCTACTGCCTATTTGTCAGACAAAAACATGATTTCTTGATGGTAAGTTTAGTTCTACATTCCTCTTTGCTAATGTCAACAGATGTTGCCATTAATATATACAGCATCAGGAACAACAGAAGGAGTCACTGTGGCAGCTGTATTTTTTCCTCTGCAGTCAAGGGCATTTCTGCCTTTTATTTGGGCTTTGTCTTCAGAAGTAGAAGCAATGTAATACAGTGTACAGGGTAACTTACCACTTTTCAGTAGTCTTTTGTGAGTAAATATCAGTCCTGTAAGTTCCAACAACTGCATGACAAATGTGGGATGTGAGCTAAATACGATAAACTACTGAGTACAAGTTTTTTGGCAAAGTACTTACACATCTATGAAAGAAAAAAACCAAAATGATAGCACCATGTTTTGGCATAGAATTGGCATTTGCCAGCAGGAAAAATTAACTGTGTGCAGCAGACTTCCTGCTAGTATAGCAATAGAGCACACTGCAGTTATTCCTTGGACAGTTCATGCTAGGTGAACCTGGAGAATGGCTGTCTTGCCAGGATGATGCTGGACAAGAAATTTTACTCCCTGCATGCTCTGTTAAGTCAGCCCATAGGTTTTTTTTTTTCCCCTTGATGTCTGCTTGCAGTTGTGTTGTGTTGCAAGTTACAGGAGCCTTACATTAAAGGGAAAGAAAAACAAAGTTAAAACATGAAGCCCTTAGTTACTCTAGTGAGCACTTATTTATGTGACTAATCCCATGAAGTTGCTTGCATAATCATTATGCAACCAAGTTAGAAGTTACCCATGTGAGTCAATTTACTCATGAAGGTACATCAGTTTTAGCATTGCTAAGGATTATATTGTTGATCCAAACAAGGCAGCACATTTTGCTTTCTCTCTCAGCACCTGCTCCTCAGTAAAGAGAAGAAGGCTGATCTGGAATGATGATTGCTATACAAACACCCAGCTACATGGAGTTTTGTTCTGCAGAACTACTGTTAAAATCAGGGCTCATTCTAATTGGTGTCTGTCAAAAAAATAGAAATGTAAGCCTTGCTTTTATGAGACAAACATGAAAGAGCTTGATTATCAGCCCTGATTTCCACTGTATAGTTCGCTGCATCCCAGGTTACATACATCTTCTCAATTAAAAGTCTAGAGGTGAAGTGGACGTTGTGTGTGCTTTTTTGTTTGTTTATTTTTAGTTCTGTACAAAACAATCCCATGTGAAACCTTGCAGATGGCATTGCAATAGATCGTAGCTGGTATGTACCCACTTACTGTAGTCTCACTTGTAGACTTGGAATTAGTTTTTCTTTTAAGAAAAAGAAAGCTTCTTCAAATACCAACTGCAATTGCCAAGAATCTGGCAAGCAGGCCTGTTGCTTTCTTTTGAGGAAAAAAATGCAGCTAATTCTTGTATTCACAGGCAAAAACATTCATGGCTTTTTAGTAGGTGATTTTTAAACTGTAAAGACCTTAGAATTAGGTGAACATGTCTTTGTTTTAATATGCCTCACTCAATACTTTGTATTGTTATGTGTGAGGGATATATTTTTCATGGTCAAAATGAATTTTAGATATGTTGCATGTAAATAAAGCATTATTTGTCAAAGCTGAGAAACACAGAATGCTTAAAGTTTCATACAGAGATGTGATGGTAATCTACCTTAATTGCCATTTTAATTAATATGTAGATTCTTACATATCATTCCTGAAGCAAGTGAAGTGAGGTAATGGTTAAATAATTCAGACAAGTAGACATGAAATATACATTTTGGAGTTTTCAGGTGGCTGCTTTTGCTTCATAAGTCAAAATATCAGAAATCCATATATCCAGTAAACAATATTTGGTAAAATAGTTATTTATAGTTTATAAAGGGAAAATGGGGTTTATATGGAATATGCACTTTAAGTGAATTCAAGGCAAAAAAAAGTTAAAAAAAAATTAGCAGAGGAGCTATAGATATGTTACTGGTGGATAAACACAAAGAACATACATAGGGTTTTTTACCTTGTTTCTGAAGGAAGAAAACTACTACAGTGAAAAGAAGGATGCATTGAACTAACTTATGACCAAGGGAATGCAGAATAAAGCAGCGGGAAAAAACAGCTTTGTGAGACAGGGTTAGCAATCATCTTAAAAGCCTAAGTATTTGTATGTGTACCCTACATTTTCTGGGTAATTGCTCATAGTGTAATAGTGTGTGTTCAAATTTCTATTCCTCTTGCACTTGCATTTCACGTTTTAAAAATTCATAAGCAAGAAGTTTTTTATTGGTCTCCCGCAGTGAGATGAAATCCAGAGGCTTACAGAAGTCAGGAATCTCAGTAGGAAAGAAGAAAAAGATAATTTGGTTGTAATCTTTAAAACTAGAGTTATTCATTAAAGCCTTTTTATAAGACAAGCATCTAGAATGCTTTTGTTCCATGGGAAAATAATAAAATTGGTAGAAGAATGGAATTCTTCAAGAAAAAAAGAAGAAAGAGGGTGTTGATGATACCCAGCAAAAATTGTGATTTTTATTTTGGATCTCACGGTGTTTGGTAGGGTATTTTAGTCCTGTTTTTTGTATTGCTCAAAGTCTGTGAAAAAGCTATCACCTTATCTTGAGATACAGGCTGAAAATATATCGGCTATTGTAAAATCTCTCTTACCTCATTGTATGTGGGACTGGGGGTATGGGTCTGATTTACATTTCACAAGTGTTTGGGGTTCTTAGTGACAGGAAAATATCTCACAAGGTCTTTCATGCTAAGTGCAGAAGGGAACCTGACTGCACTCCAGGTAAAGGATAAATCAGCTGGTTTCTTGTTCAAGGGATCATGCATTGTATGCAGACAGCAAGTTCCTTCAGTTCTGTGAGAAGCTAAGAACAATTACCAACATACAAAGGCTGAAATGTGTTTGTGTGAGGAAGTCCTAGACAGGAATGTCTGCACAACTTCACTGTTTCAAGTGAATTTGTGTGTGAGTTGGATGCTGGTGCAGACTGAGGTCAGGAGAGTGGAATTTGACTCTGAGTCGGAAGCTTTTTTGTTATATATTTTCCTCAATATAATAGGTATCTGTGTCTGGAAGTTTACTTCTCATCAAATATCTGCATTTTTCTATGTGATTTGAAAAGTATGGTATTAAAACTTATTTTCAAGTGTGATATTCTTCTGTATTGACGTTGAATCAGTTAGAGAACAGAAGCCTGAAGAAGTGATTTGTTTTGCCAAGCCTAATTCAGATAAAAGAACAACACAACGCAGATCATTTTTAAGTGACCTGGGTTAGTCAGTTTTGTTCTATAACACAAGTGCAGTTAGTCTTGGTAATTATTGGTGTTCTAAGTGGTCAAGCAGCAATTTACATTTAATCATGAGGAAAGATTATTTTTGACAGTGGCACATGTAATATAGTACATATTTATCAGGTTAAAATAAGCTTAAATCCCATTTCTTTTCTTCCTAGGAAATGCCTTAAATGCGTGTTTAAAATTAAGTCCATGTTTAGTATTTTTCATGAGTAGGGATGCTTTTCTGAACCTGAACATGAATTCGTTTATTTTCATTTTTTTGTCAGAAAAATAGGGCTACCTGTGTACCATCAGGATTACTAGGATCTGATCCAAAGACCATGAAAATCATTGGAAATATTCCCACTAACTGCAAGAAGCTTTGGAGGAGGCTTCATTATACTCATAGTAAGAGCAGGGTCATAGGCTTGTAAGAAATAAGATAAATAGAAATGCATATGATTAATTGTAATGATAACTTGTGCTTGTTCTGTATAGACTGAAACATTCTGCGTACTTTGTTTGCAGCTAGAAGTGGTTAAACACTAGAAAGGATTAATTATTTGATAAATATTGCCATTATTATCTGAATAATTTATATGAGTATGAATACTGCAAAATATTAATTTAATTATATTCAGTGAAAAATTGCAACATTTATGGAATAATATATTCACAGAGTAGTATTGACAGGATCTACTTGCAACGCAAACACTGGAGTCTTGTTCTACTTGAGAAGAATGTCTTGAGAGAGATTAAAGAATCTAATCTGCATTCTTTCTCTATAATGCCAAAACCAACCAGCTTTAAGTTAGGTTTGCAGACATATATCTGGTCTTGGTAACCTGACTAAATGTTTTTAAGAATACATTTTTAAAAAACTTGACAGTATATTTTCTTTAGGAAGGAAGAATAACTGAGAAATACTTGTAACAGTCTATCCAGAAAATAACGATTTTCTGTCAGTATGTTCAGTTTTAGTACCATTAATAATAATGTTAAGTTCTTGTATGCTATTTTTCATCCAGGAATAAAAAATGCCTTAGGAAAATTAATCTCAGCTCTGTGTCACAATAAGACTCATGAAGTGATTAGAGCAAGGACATCAATGCAGAGAGAGAACCTTTATGTTCCAGGCCAATGCTCTAACCAAACAATCAGTATTCATTTTGGGTGCACTAGGTCCTGCACAGTTCATCCAGGAATACACAGCAGATCACAGCTGGTGATCAAGCAGTATATTTCCAAGTAAGGGTCATTTATAAACAAAACAAAGAACTACTTAAGTCTGAGTTTTGAATATTTCTAGGGACGCCAGAAGAGCACGCCGGCAATATCCACGAGCTCTCCAAAGATTTAATGTCTGTTACACAGTAAATGCTGCATAAAAAAAAGTACTCAAGGCATTATAAAGAGATGTTGTATTACCGTAGCATATCTATACTTCAATTAAAGTAAGGGACGTCAACCTGTTTTATGTGTTTCAAAATAGGTTCACTTTGCAACATAGTAAATGTTACTGCTTACTAGTGTGATGAGTTCATGCATCACTAGAAGACACAGTTAAACTCGATACACAGAATATTTGTAGTGCAGCAAGTGAGAGGGTTATATTCAATAATATTGCAATTATTAACCTCAAGTGTTTTGATCAAGTTAGGCATAACACTTCAATAGAACAGTAGAAATGTATATTATATAGAGTCATGGCTATGTGGGAGCTATACATCTGGGAGAATAGAAGAAATACCAGTATATTTTGATGCTGTCTTGGCTTGAGCTTAAATGGCTATACAGGTAGGTTTTTTTGTGTTTGTCCTAACATCTGTATTATATGAGTGATGCTGTTTTAAGCTTTTGATATGTGCTATTCTGTCTTCATTGAATTATGAATGGTCACGAACATGGAGCTAATGTCTTATGCCAATTCATTTAAGAAACAAAAAGAAAAAGAGGATGATCATTTGTGAGTTAAATAGAACGGGTTATACAGAATCCATTTCTATACCCCTACCATCAGCTATTTCCATGTCAACACAACTTATCTGAATATGCTATTTAATTGGAGACAAAATAGTACACACTGCAGCCATAGACTTTCGAAGAGTGACCTACACACTAAACTTATTGCATGTAACTAACCCTACTAAAGTCCAATTTTGCCTTAGTTTTTAGTAAAGATGATGACACAGAGGTAGTGCAGCTGGTGGAAAATAGTGTATGGATCGGTACATTGACACATCTAGAGTTAAGGCAAAGGACAAAAAATGTTCTTTGTCCAAATTAGAACCACTTGAATAGCTATACATTTTATAATAGTAATTTTTATTTTAATAATAATATTTTAAAATAATGTTAATAGTTCTTTAGTATCAGAGTTTCCATGCGATTGAAGGATGGCAAATGTACCAAATATACCTTTTAAAGAAGGGTGGAGGGGGATAGAGGTTGCGGGCAGCTGTAGCCCTGTTAGTCTGACCTTAACAGTATGCAAGGCTTTAGAAAAAATTTTGAAGATGTAGCGGATCTGACTACAATAATAAACACAGGAAACACACAGTTTTCCTTTTTCAAAGGAAGAAAACAGCAACTGTACTAAAAGAAGACATACTAAACTAATTTATGAGCAAAGGAATGCAGATTAAAGCAGACAGAAACCATTAAAATCAAAAGAATTTTTTTTCTTTTTTTTGACAAGGTTAGGGGTCATATAAATTGTATTAGTACTTCTTTGTGTTTTTTACACTTTTAAAGCAATTGTTCCAGTTCTATATTCTCGCCAAATTACATGTGGAGCACTTATTTCCAGTAATCAGTGATCTTACTATTTTTTATTTCAATATAGTTTTTAGCTTGGAGTGTGGGTGTAAGTAAAATGACCCCTTTTAGCTGAACTGGAAGCCTTTGTAGCTTTTTCAACACATGTATGTGCTTATGTCTTTGCAAGGTCAACCTACATCCTGATAAATAATCATCAGGTTGAAAAAAATCTTTGGGACTTTTACTTGTCTATAACTGATTCAATATTTCAGATTTCTGTTGTTATTAGGGAGTTGGTTGAGTTACCTATACTTGCCTATTTTAATGTGGGTGTAGTGATGAACTTTTTACCTTCACAGAGTGGTTGTATCAGCAGTGCAGGAGGTTTGTTATTAGGTGATAGCTTGTAGCTGTCAGCCATTATTAAATTTCCATGCCACATCACTCAAGTTAGAACTTCTGCATTTAGAGACAAATTGTTTCCCCTGATTCTACATTAAAAAAACAATCCACCTGGATGCATCAGCACTTTGAAACAAAATAAGGCAAAAGAAGTTACCTCTTGTGAATTCTAGTTTTCTGTAAAGAGAGTTCAAATTGTAAAGAAGTCATCAGTAAAACAGATGAAAAGCCAATTATTTGGATTCTTTTTCCCAAGCTTTATAGTCCATTGCTTTTTAAGCAGTTTGTTTTTCTGACTTCCTCTCTAAGTATAATGCTGGATGTGAAGATGTAATGTACAACCGCCTTTTGCAGTCTTTCAGAATGTATTTCACATCATTTTACTTCCTCAAAGCATCAGAGGAGTATTCCACTGCAATTTCTGTTATGTGTGGATGTTCAGTATTTTGCTGAAGTCCTATTTTCCTGGCTCAGTGCCACAGGTCTGGAACAAAACTCTCAATTCTAATGAAAAGGTGAAATCACAGAAGAGAAAGTTTATGGCCATAGCCTTGTTCTTACAGACTGACAGGTTATTTTAATCATCAACCAAAGCATAGAAGCCCCTGCTTGTTACTGCAACCTTCTCCACCTTTGGGAGCAATGTTCACTGACATTAAGGAACTTTATGACGAAATGATACTGCCTAATGAGCTACAAGATAGCAGGCATTTAAGATGAAGGCTAGTATTGAAAGAGACTGGAGTTCTTTGTCTCTTTGTCCTCTTCAGTTTGCTAAGATAGTGCTAGAATGTGCCTGTCTGTTCGTCTCTCCAGAATCAGCAACGTGCAGCTATGCTGCAGCAGTTTGTAACTCAATGCCTGTTACCCCAAGGGAAAGTAATTTGCTTGATCTTTTTACTGGGTGTAGCATACCTTCTTCTCTGTTAGGATAAGTAAGTCTTTTCCACCCCTTCCTTGGTTCCTCTACTCGCTTGTTTGTGAGAATATGTGTGCATATGTGTGTATAGCCAAACAAACCCTAACATCAGTCATCCCATCATTATCTCTTTGGGAATGCTGTTGTAATAATATTTCATTGGTTTTGCTTTAAAGTTTAGAACTAGCCGGAATCTGAACTTTAATACACAAGTAGTTCATTTCATAAAGAGAAGACTCATTTAATAAATACATGATCCACTTATGAGAAGAAAGGGAGCAGTAGTGACATTTTATAGGTAAGGAGAACATAGGCTAGAGTTTAGTTTAAACTGTCTGTAAAAAGGTTTAATGTATTTTCTTTTTGTATCAGTGCAACCTTCTTGATTTAGATGTGCCACTTATTTTTAAGGCCAAATGCGTTTAGACTCGTGGCATATGTCTCAAATTTACATATGATTTACAAACATAGCTTGAAATGAAATAATTTACAAGTTCAAACCTAGCACTTTCAAAACTCAGTACTTTATCTATACTCCATTAAATAGATTTCCCCTGAAATCAGTGCCCCCATGGCACTGTTGTAGCCATGTAGCTTTGATTACAACACGTTCTAAGAGGGGAGTGGTCTGGCCCATACCAATTTGACTACCTTAGGTTGAGATGACGGCTTAAGGTGTCTCCGTCATTTCTTCTCTGGGTGGTCTTAAAGGTCAGAAGTTTTGGTAAAAGCAAGGACCCAGTTCTTCGACCCATCTAGTTCTGAGTGGCTGCCCTAATTTCAGTGACGCCAACAAAAATTGACAATCTCCCTCCAAGATTCAAGACAACAGAAAGAGAAGTGTAAATTCAAGGTTCTAAATATTGCCATATTTGGACTGCAACACTGAAAAAAGCGTAATTTTCATAGGCTGCCTCTGACATAGGCTAGAGTGTGATAAATATATCCCTTTTTTGTTCTTTTTCCACTTCTCCAGGCCTCTCAATTTCAAAGTTATGCAACACTCTTCCTGTGTCCAAGGCCACCTTTTTCTTAGTGATTAATTTCATTTCACCTTTAGTGATTGTTATGCCTGGGTGAAATGGTTTCAGGTTATAGCCCCACACTGAATTTTAATTCAGGTGTGTCCTCTGTAGGTAACTAATCTGTACTTCATAATCAACACTTATTTCTGTTAACAATTAATAGGTTGCTCCTTTCCCAAGATTGGATATTTGCAAAAGAGTCCATTCAGTTTTTCCATGTTTTAGTTCAGATTTTAATGATTCAAAAGGCAATTAAATGTCTCTCGTGCTTAGCAAGAGAGGTCAAGGTGTTTGGATGTTCATGTGCATGCCCATTCATCTCAGCTCTGTGTGTTCGGTCCCAGCCACCTGATTTGTCTATACCTTTCTCTGTTACTGCTTCTTGGGGTATGTTTACAGCATGGAAAAGAATTTCTTTGCCGAGATGACTAGCACAAAGTGTCCGTGCTGTGCATATATATCAGTTTGTGTCCCTAGGAAACATGTAAAAAGACTTCTTGAGATCCACTGAGGAGCCCCAGCAAGAACATGAACAATTTTAAAATCTTAGGCAACTCATGTCCGGACACCTTGGCCCTCAGCCACCCCACCAAGTTCCTGTATTTGTTTTGGTTTACCAAAGGCAGGGCTAGCTTGGGTGAGTCTGCAGAGGACTACTTCAGAACTAAAAACCTTTCTCTGAGTGTCCCTTTACTGTTTTGTCAGAACAGTACTGAATATGGATAAAATATGGATTAATTAGTACAAAATCCTTTCGTACATGTTTTATTAGTGCCAGGTGCACAATAAGTTCCCAAAATTAGATCAGTTCCCTTGATTAACATTCAGCTAATTTAGACAAAAAGTATTCTTCCCATTCTGTCACATTTTTGAAGCATGAGGGAAGGATTTAAACAAGAAGTTCTTCATCTTTTTAAATGGGAAATTATAAAGATACCAGGCAATTTATAGCAAGACAAGTCTATTCTCTAGAAGTCTCTTAAAGGGAACCTCCATTACCCTTCCCTGAGTGGGAACAAAAAAATACCCTTTAAGTGATTGTTCCATTCAGAAAATGACTCAGTGGAATACATTGTTCTTATTTATAGAATAACTTTCGTAATGCATTTTAAAAGAAAAGGAAGAAAATTATACTAAAGAAAAGTAATGCATTTTGCAGCCTGAGTGAAAAGTGTAGGAATGAACTTTTGTGAGCAAAAAGCTGCACAGTGAGTATGAAATATAAGTACATAAACAAAAATCCCACTATTAAGCAATGAGTAAGATTGCATACAATATCAGCTAGGCCTGCTGAAATCAGATTGGTGAAGTGGTTCAGTTGCTGCTGCCTCTGTATGTCAGCTTCTTATGCAGGCTCAGATTTCCTCCTGTCCACTTACTTCATGTGTGTTCTCTTGCTTAAATGCTGGACTGGGAATTGGCATGATATGCTGTTAAAAATGATTGTGTTCATGGCAACATATTAGGCAATAGTTTGCATAGCCAAATGCTCCCTTGCTGAACCTGGGTGAGCCCAAGTGGCACCTCACAGAACTGTGTTTTGTCTGTCCTGTCCACGTGCAGATGTGGTTTACATATGACCAGGACCACAAGGAATTGGCTCCTATGTCAGTGATTCCCATCTTTCACTGTTGTTTCCTCTGGGCTTAAGTTACAGGAACTGTGAACTGGCTTGACATTTTACTAGAAGCTTGACTTTGGCTCCAGAGTACATGAACAAATAAAAAGGTGAAGTATGGTAAGATGATGGTGTATAACCCCTTGTATAAGCTCTGAAGACTGTGTTTATTGTATGTCAGAGTGCGTATCCACTGTTACTGACTCATCTGCAGTTCCCGTCATCTGCGCTTCTGCTCCATTGCTCCAACTACAGCAAGATTACCTGCTAGTTGCTTCAGCTAGAGCGGCTTTGAATGTTTCATTCAATGCCTATAGCAAGGACAGTCAAGAGGTACTTGATTTTCCTTTTGTTACTGCATGTTTATTTTCATGTTCGTTCTCATTTAATTTTTTTCATAAACATTCGTTCCAGGTAAAAGGAGATCACTAGGAGAAACAGGGCAAGTAAATAAATAGAAAAACTTCATGACCAAGGAATGTTCCTAGGTAGTCTAGTAAAAGAAAAACTTTGCAAGAATCTAGTATTTGTTACTGTGAATGCACTTTTAGCTTGTTTCTTTTTTCCAAGGAATCTAGAACATTTGCTCTTATTTTCAGAATGTGAGAATAATTAATATTCTCTGTTACCTTCAACCATGGTAACAGCACAGGTGACCAAATTACTAGAATGCAGTTGCCTTCCTCTGCCAAAAGAAGTAAAAGGCTTTCATTGTGTCTTCCTCCACTTGTACTTTATTGGCAAATCATTACATTTATATTCAGGATATTAACTCAAAATACAAGCTGATGGCAAGAAAAAGTTTTTTGAAGATAAGTTTCTTTTACAATATTTTGACTTACTTATAAAGATTAGCTGGCAGATTGAGTATTAAATCAACTCTGGGCATTACTGGAGGATATTTCTATTTAGGTCTGCCAATAAAAAAGCCAAAAACTGGCTTTAGGCTGTTCATTGCTTTGACATTTCTGTGCTGCCTAAAAGCTAACTGTAATGCAAATATAAAAAGAATACTCATTTAGTTTTGTTAATTATATCATAGGTAAATCTATCTGATGTGCAATTAACTTAATATCACACAAGCAACAAACGCAGTTATATTTTCTAACACATCAAATTAATAATGAAAGTTATATAACATGCATTTAAAGGGTATTTAAAAATAAAGCTGGATTAAATTGCAAGTAACAGTGAAAAATTATTAACTGGTTAAGTGACATCAATGTGAAATTGAAATGGTTGGATAAGTCATGAGACTGCTACAGAAATAAGGAATTTTCATGGCAGTTTTCCTGACATGTAAGATTTCACAATTTAATGCTGATTTTGGTTATAAATTTGCTATACTTTTTGTCTTAATAAAGGGTAGTTTTCTTTGGTCAGAGTGACCATGTGGATATACTTTATTTATGCAAACTGAATTATAGATGCAGTGCTCTCCCTTTGCTTAGCCATGGTACAGTGTGTTGGATGCAGATGCAGTTTAATATGTCTTCTGCTTCACTTTGTGTCTTATTTATTATTGTGGCAGGCTGTTAAATAGCTACTGGGGTCTTCTCTAAGGCAATATTTATCTTCAGCAACAAATGATAAAACTTAGAATATTTTTTTTTAAAAAAGCTTTTGGCATATTATATCAGTTGGGTGGTTCTGTGTAGAATATGAAACTATTACTGCTTTTTAAATATGTCAGTGTAACAAAACAAAAACAATTAGCTTTGATTTAAAAGCAGGTGAGTGTTATTGGAGGGAGAAAGATACATTTTTGTGACGTGATCATTTCCTTTCACTTTCAAAGCATCTTGGCATAGCAGATCAGCCTGAGATGAATGGTGTGTGCAAGTCCTTGGGAAAAGGATTCTTTGTCATTGATTCTGATTTAAGCATCAGAATAAAAACCTGTGTTGTTGGAATATATATGTATTTCTGTTGTTGTGGTACCTAGATTCCCACTGTGTTCAGGCCCCTGGTCACTGTATATATAAAATGGAAAGACAGTGTCTGCTTTGTAGTTTGGTGGGAGTGTTGCAGGTCACGCAGGCAAAAAGCACCATAAGCCCTGTTGTTTCCGTGGGTATAATAACAAGAGTGTGGATATAAACAGGCAGAATATATTTGTGTGTATAGATCCATATATTCATACACAGACATAACTGTGATTAAAACACACAGCTAGCAGAAAAGGGCATATAATTTCTAAGTATATAAAGACAAGAACTCAAACAAATATTCCCACAGAGAAGAGCTTAAAGAACCTGTTGTTTTCTCAGAAACAATGGGTCTCTTAAGAGAATAAAACTGAAACGAGAGTTCAGACTTTACAGGTATTCATATCTGTGAAGTAGCATAATCACCAGAGCCCCAAATTAAAAATTCTCTTGAAGGAATCTCAGTGGAATGGCAAGTCCTGATTTCTGTGGAGCCATGAGAAGAAAAATAATGTTTACTTTTTTATAGCATCTGACTTTAAACTTCAGTCCTTTAAAATCTCTTGCTTCCTGCAACAGAGGAAACAAAAGGGGCACGTAATAGACTTCCTTTTGCACATGGAACAAAGCTGGATGTAACTTTTATTCTTGGCTTTTTTGTTGCTCCCCAAATCTATCGCTCTTGGAACAATCTGCCACTACTCTGTGCCAGCAGAAGCTTTAGAAGAAGGCCATCTGCACTGGGTGCTGTTTGGGGACAGACACTCTTAATTCCTAATGTACTGGAATGGAGATTTCACTCTGTGTCCAGAAATTCCAGCCATCATGTTTTGGGAATGGGGCAGGAGTATAGGTCTCACAGACCCTAGTTCTGCTGCTGAGTGAGGAATGGCCATTTACTCCTGTATTGTGGAGGTGGATGCAGCACATATCAAGTCTACCCTTAAAAAGAATATGAAAGTTCTACTATCATTTCATATAAGTACGCCAAATAAATGAGTGAGTTTGAGGAAAATTTCCATAGTAAAGTTTTAAGTGGGTCACTTAAGTTATGCAGTTCACTGGAGAAAATGTGAAGCCTTCAGCCACAGTAAAGGGTCATCAGATGTTTGTATAGTGGCAGTACTCAAGAGAGTCCCGTTATGCTATGTAAGTATGGAAAAGAGACAATGCTTGTCTTGAATGTGTTTTCACTGCAATAAATCATACTTAAACCTGAGCTATATCTCTGCAGTACGCCAAGAGGTTATTTTGATTAATTTAGAGATATCAGGCAGAGCTTTCTTCTCTTTAATTCAATCCTGCAAAATATGAACTCTCCTAAGTGCTTTCTGGACTCGTCTTTCATGTCTTCCTGTTTCCCTCCTAAAAGTTCACTTGTGTCTTTATTATGAGCCCTGTTTTTGGGAAGACTGTTACGGTATTGCCCCAGAAACAGAGAGGAGATCTTTCCAAATCCCTTCTGTTCAAGGAGAAAATGATTTTACATCAGTTAAAAGGTTCTCCTGCCTCTTCCAATGAGCTCATTGACCTGTCTTTTTCCCCTACCCTCTGTGTAACAGATGAGTTGCAGGTTGGTGGAGGCCATTCCCCCAGGGAGGAAGCACATTTACAACAATTTGGGGTTTTGACACTTTTGTCTGGTTCATTATACTTAGTTGGTATTTCATCTGTTGTTCTCATCCTGAAGCATTGTTCCGTAATTGCCATTTTTAAAAGACAAAATGATTATAATGATTTCCTCAGACAATTCATGAAAACTTCTCTGAAGATACGGTAGCACATTTATTGATCCAAGTGACTAGAGAGGGGAGGCATCAAACATTGAAGATTGTCTGTGTCCTCTGTTGAGGTATATACAATTGTACTACATTGTAGTAGTCTAAAAATAGTGAATTCTCCTTCTTCTTTCATTAAGAAATAATAAAACCAGATAGTGCCCTTTTGGGGCCTGTTACCAGAATAGTTTTGGCCTTTTCACAAGGTTTTCTTCAGTGCTGACCAACAATTGCATGGGTTGCATTGTCTGTACAGCTCTCTTTATAACAGGCGGATCATATACAGTGCTAAAGTCAGATCATGAAGGAGTTTGTCATCAGAAACCCAGGACTTCAAAATTTGTAAGGAAACATGTAGGATGGGGAGTCTTTAGATTGTAAGTACAGAGTTGAGTTTGACACCTTCCTTTAAGTATTATGTCCAACAAGGACAGAAATCCAGGTCACTGCCAACATAGGCTTGTTCTGCACTAGGGAACATTTACAGAACATTCCCACTATTGCAGCTCCACTGACATTAGTGATATGAGGAGCTGCAATATTCACAGCTCTCCAGCACTAGCAGCTGTTTCAGCACTGTGTTAATTAGATTGGCACTGAGCTGGTTTAATAGACATGATGCTACTGACAGCTGCTGGGGTGCCATCTTCACTAGGGCTGCCAGCACTGATAAAGCCGTAGTAGTGTTTGTAGCTGTGACAATTATTTGCAGAGTTCTCCATAGTAAGTAAAACTGAGATATGTGGGCTGAAGTTATAGTATGTATATGAATGCATATATGTGATTTAATTTATTCTCTGTTTTCCCCTAGCATCCTACTCACATGTATATGCTTCACTGGTCATTTGTGAAAAATTGAAAATCTCATGAATCATGTATATTCTGGTTTGATATAGTTAGATGAGGGATAGTGGAGGGAACAGGAAAGCTTGATATTTACTATCAACGATGTGAAGTACAATGCGTCTGGGTAAGAGTAAAATAGGGATAATAATTATCTCAGTGTGCATTTTGTGATCTGTGAAGTGGTGATTAGTTGTGTATTGATTGTTAAAGTACTTTAAAAGGTTTTCAGTGCCCACCACAAGTTGATTGTGCAGGTCTCATCCACATGTATCTGTATGTGATACCTGCTTTCCTCTTCGAAGCAAGATATGTTTGCATGAACCAAGCATATTTCTAGTGAAGTATAATTTATAAAGATAAAGGAATAGAAGGGTGTCTGTGCATGAGAATGTGTCAGATCATTCATTTTTTGAACAATGTTTTGTCATTTGTCTTAAAATTTTAAATGAGTAGAAATACTTCATTGAAATCATAGGTCTAATCTTTATTTCCATTTTCCTTATTCCATTTATTCAAAGTACCATAGTTCTTGACATTTTTTTTTTCCTTTATTGGAAATTAGCATTGCTTGGCTTGACCCATATGTGAGGTTTCTTAATAAACTCTTTGAAGGATAGGTAATTAAAAAAATACTGTTGGCCCAACAAAGAACATCATTGTCCCCTTTCTGTTCCTTTCTAATACAATTACCTTTGAACCAACTAGGATGAGATTTTTCAGAAGCAGCCCTTGGACCTCATATTGAAATAATTTTGAGACAAGTCACTTCTACAAAAAGTTGCTTTTGTGCATGCAAAAACATGTAAACAAATGAGAACAAAATTGCTTAGAGAGTCTGTTTAAACCATCCTGTACTCCTAAGAATAGTGTAAAGGAGAGTTCAGATACTTTTTCTACATTCATGGATATCAGCAACATGCTTTTTTAGATTGTGTGAAATACAGACAAAAGGTAGCAAATCCCTTTTTTCTGCTCTTTATTTTAATGTATGTAGCAAAACTGGCAGGGCCCCCTCCGCACCCATGCCTATACCCATAGAGGACCAAATCAATGCCCATGTCCTTTTCCAGAGAAATGCATGCACATTCAGGCTAAATGAAATACTCATTTGCAACTAAATTGCCTGTGGCAAATATTCAGAGCTCTACTGGTTGGCTGATAAATCATCCACCCAGCCATGCGCATGCTGGTTTCTAACCATTGTTTTACTCAACCACACATACACACAGAGTTTAGCTTTAAAGGTCCAATAGTCTAAATTTGGTAAATTTTCTTGAATATGGAAGAAAATGCCAGCCTGTTTGAACTATTCTGTATAAAATATCTGACAATTCCTTTTTACTTGTCTTATATAAAAATTTCCATCTTTTTGAAGAAAGCTAATAGCTTTTAAAAAAGTAATCCATATGTCCAATGTAGATTGGTTGTGTTGATTACTTTGTTGTATATAAAGCACAAAGTAAAAATAGCAATGTGTATGAGAGAACCTGTGCTGGAGTAATTGGAAGGTAGTACATGTAAATAAAGATTACTTTTTCATTCTTATATATTTTAGTATGTATTACCTGTGCTGGAAAGTGATAAAAGTAATTGTGAGCTCGTCGTTTGAGACCATAAGAAAATAGTAATGAAAGGTCTTCAGAAAACCAATGTTTATCTATGATATCAGATGACAAGCATATTTATTAAAAATCAATACAATTATTTTACTGGGTAAGACCATGCTTTAGCTCTGCTCTAGTTCCTAAGCCTCTGTAGAACTAGCAGCCCTCTTGTGAACTAGACATGGTAATGCTACCTATCACATGCTGTTCTCTGTCTTTTTTTGTTCTTGTAAACATCATCCTCGAATAAATATAAATATTTGTATTCACAGGTAACCATGAAATATTCATGGTTGCCTTATGTGTGGGGAAAAAATGGATACTTGATTTTTCACCTAAACCCTTCATCGAATTCCATAGTGAAAGTTTTCTAGAATTAGTGAATTTAGACTAAGATTTTCCATGGTTCAATAAAGACTAAAATTTTACAAATCCATACAGTTGCAATGCGAACCTTGGATGACCTAAAGTCTGTCATCCTTCACTCATTGTGCGTGATATTTTGAATGTGAAAATAATTGAAGATTTCTATAAGTGGGGCTGTTTAATGATTTCACAGTATATTCCTACCCTCTGTTAGATTGTATTGTTCTTAGTCCTTTTCTTCATCTGTAAATCCATACTCTTTTCCCAAGGGATTCCATCATTTTATTTCTATGAAAGAGTTTAGTTTGTAGCTGTGGCACTGCAAAACTTTTTTTACAGTAAGATCAGACCCACAAGAGCAGAAGATTGATACTATTAGTAGTAACACCTTTTTCCATATGCAAAGGAGTATTCAAGCCTGACATTGCAGAGTTTTTCAGTGATTTATAGCTCCTGGACATTATTGCTGAGAGAAGCATATACATTAGAAGAACTGAAGTCAACCACTTGAGAATAGCTTTCAGCAAGCATTGTCTAGAAGGTGCTCCAGAGATGAGAGGGTTGAAGTCATGAAGGAACCATTTCAAGGATCAGAAATATGGCCGCTTTTACTCATCTGTCTCTGTTTCCTCTTCCATTCAACGCTTCTGACTTTGTCTAGCCTTGCGCTGGAATTCATAGTCATAGCATTGAGGAAGTGAATGAAAGACACCTGAAATAATTCTTCACACAATGTTTTCAAACCTCAATGAAACTTAGTGAAAACTAAGTGTGCGGGGAAGGAAAATGAAAGAAAGGTGACAAATTTCTAACTCAGAATTTCTAATTAGAAATGGAAGTAGAAATCACACACCAAAAGACAATATGGAATAAAAATTTCATCAACCATTCATCACAATTTCAAAAATTCAAGGTTTTAATTCAAGTTAAAGAATAATAAACAATGATTTAGTCTGATTAGTCTCTGACAGACAGTATTAGTTTGCTTTCCTTCTTACAAGATAAAAACAACTATCCAAAAAAATACTGCATTAAGAACAGGATTCTTTCACCAGCTACTGAAAATTGCCATGCAACTGTCATCTACACTAATTTACAATATTGCGTGTAAACAAATTAGCAATGGGCTTATGTTTAAGACCAGCGAGGAGGAATGGTGAGGGTAATATTAATTATGATTTACTGGGTCAATGAAATACTTTGGGTAGGAATTTAATTTAGTTACTTAAATTGAAGCAATTTTAGTAGGATTTTAAATTAAGTTAACTCAGCACTAAGGTGAGAATGGAGAGCATGAGAAAGCAGAAATGGAAAAGTATTTTCTACAGTAATGTGGGACCAGTTGGTGTAATCTGCTCTTGCTGATATGAAGCTACAAAGTTGAGACTGTCTTTTAGCCAGAGAATGTATTTTAAAATGGTTTCCACCAGCACTAAAGAATAATGATGATCTCAGATACTAAAACTCATGCTTTTATTTTCAGCAAGCCCAGCAGGTAATCTGGGAACTGATCCAGATTCTTAAACATAGCTATCTAGTGCCACCTTACATGTCCTTGAGCATCTGAGGAACTTGGCTGGCACGTAAAGGAGTGGATGTCTTGTAGGATGTACTTCTGTAGGAGCTGCTGGAAGCTGGATGGGAGACCCATCACATATAATGTGGCATATAAAGTAGCAAATACTTGTGTTCCCCCTACTAGAGGCATCTGATGCCTCTCCCTTATTGAAATACTAGAAATACAGTTATATTTCATTCATAGTTTTTTCAACAGAAGCAAGACTGAAGTCCAAGTTAAATTTTTTCTTCAAAAATTGGTGTCTGAGGCTACTCTTATATCATAAAGGGATTTCAGCTTTACCCAGACTTACCTCTAGCCAAACATCTGTAAGAGCATTAAGTCTTACTTCCATATTATGATACACAAAAAGTCTATATGTCTGGATGCAAACTGGTAACTGAACTGCATACTGTGTCCACCTCTGGAGCCTTCAGCACAAGAAAGACAAGGACCTGCTGGAGAGGGTCCAAAGGAGGGCAACGAAAATGATCAGAGGGGTAGAACACCTCTCCTATGAAGAGATGCTGAGAGAGTTGGGGAGTTCTCTTCAGCCTGGAGAAGAGAAGGATTCGGGGAGGCCTTATTGGGGCCTATTATTGCCTTATTGGCAACTCAAGAAGAGTACAGGGAT